>NW_020952736.1:476777-562200 GCF_900497805.2 Vombatus ursinus
GAACAGCTCCCCTCCATCCAGCTGTTGCATACCCTTCCCCTCAATGTGACATTCATTCTCTTGCTTCACCCCTCTCCTGGCCTTGGCCTTGGGTTCGAAGAAGACCGGAGCGTAGAGGAAGGGGGAAAGGCTCACAAATGGAGGAAGTAGGGCACTAGGGGCCGTGAAGGAGCTGGGTTTAAGAAGTGCAGGAAAGGGGTCTCACCTCCTGTAGCAGAGATTCCCTGGGGTAATAGTCGCTGAATCTCTAAATAGGTTGGCCACTGGGATTCTCTCTGACCCTCCAAACCTATCTTTCCAGGGGGGAAGGAAGATTCACCTGAGTTCTCTCCAGCAACCTAGTTTTGTCTCAGGCTACAAATAACTGGCATTTCTATAGCACTTTAAGCTCTGCAAAGTGCTGTACATGTAGTATCTTATTTGTTCGTTACACCCGTGGTCCATCCAGTTATTAGTCCCCACTTTACAGATAAGCAAACTGAGGCTGAGAAAGGATAAAAGTGACTTGCTCAGGGCCACAGAGCTACTAGATGTCTGAAGCAAGATTCAAACTCTGGTCTTCCTGACTCCACCTCGCTGCCCCAGTGAAGGATTTTTCCCAACCCCTACCAGTATCCCTGTAGATAGAGCCACCTTCCCTGATTGCAGGTTTGACAACCATTGTTTTGAATTGAACTCTATGCTTTCTGAGCTTCTGAGCACATGGGGTTTTAGCCAGACTGGTGACACAGCTGGATTAGTGAAGACAGAAGGAAAAGGTCCAATCTAGGCTCCTCTGTCCAACTGCTATCAGTGTTTTCTGTAAAGAGGCCTGCCTAGGGGCAGCCAGCTGGCCCAGTAGATAGAGCCCTAGACCTGGAGTCAGGAAAACCCAAGTTCAAACCCAACCTCAGACACTTACCAGCTGTGTGACCATAGGCAAGTCTCTGCTGCCTCAGTTTCTTCAACTCTAAAATAAGAAGGAAATAATAAGCATTTATATAGCACCTACTGTGTGCCAGGAACTTTACAAATGTCATCTTATTTGATCTTCACAACAACCCTGGGAGGTAGGTGCTATAATTATCCACCTTTTACAATTGAAGAAACTGAGGCAAATAGAGGTTAAGTGACTTGCCCAGGGTCACACAGCTAGTGCGTGTCTGAGGTGAGATTCAGGCCCACTATTCAATAGCTGCCTGTTATATGTTAGGGATAATATTAGCACCTACCTTCTATGAAGGTGAAATCATTATGTAGATCAAATGAGATAATATTTGTAAAGTGTTTAGCATAGTACCTAACCATGCTAGATGCTGCTGTTACACATAGTAAATGCTTTTCCTTCCAAGCCCATTTTTCATTTAGGAGATGAGAACAATGTCTGTCCCTCAGGCCATTCTGTGAACTAGGGTTACCAGAGGCAGACATCCATTCCCACGGTGGCTCCCCTCCCTCGACTACCCAGTGCCTCCCCCCAACTAACACACCACCAGACAGCTAGACAACGAGCACTTCTGGGCTGGAGTAGGGTGACCTGTAGGAAAGAAAGCAAAGAACTTATATAAGTGCTTGGAGATCCTTAAGGGAGCAGCTCATTCTTAGGCGATCTGTAACTAAAGCAGGAGAGTCAGAAGATGGTATAACAGAAAGAATGATGTGCCTGAGAGTCAGGAGATCCTGGCCTGTTGCTAACTAGCCATTTTTAATCTCTCCTGGCCTCAATTTCCTTATTTGTAAAATGATGAAATTGGACTAGATAGTTTCTAAGCCTCTTTCCTTAATATGCCTTTTCCTCCTGTTTTATAAACCTCAGATTCCTGGTTCTTAATAGCCCTGGCTTTTCTCAAAACCCATTTTATTCTTTCTTTCTTCAGTCCAGGGAAACAAAGGTTGTGCAGGGGATCTGACCCCTGAAAGAATCTTGGGGGGGGGGAAGTGGCCAACAAGGACCTTGGCTTCTCCCTGCTCTATCCACTGTCCAGCCTCTGCTACCACTGTAATTCTGGGGGCATCCCTAGAGGCCCAGCCTCCATCTGTTTCATGAGCCCTTTAGGGAGATGAAGGGGGAGGGGAGATTCTCTTATAAACGATTCAAGAAGAGTTGAATCCAGAAGAAACAACCATCAGATTCCTTTTGGGATCTGCATTCTTCTCTGGTCTCTTCTCCCTACCCTTACTTTCTCCCACCTCCTGTGTCTTCTTTCCTTTCTGCCTATTTCTTTCTCTGAAGAGCTCAAAGAACTAAGAAGCATACCTTTATCTATAGTTGTTGTGCTACATGGAACTTTTAGTAAGACTCCCAGCCATGGTCCCAGGGAACACATCATTTTTCTTGGTGCTGAGTGGAAGGGAAATAGAAGTACCAAGTATGAATGGCAAGAACAGAACCCAAAACTGAGACCAAGTCCAGAATCCTACTTCTGTCCCTTAGACACAGTCACGACAACCATCCCACCCCAGGTAGTAGATGTTTCTGAACTTGGCATTGGGATCCCCATGATATCCCATAAAAGATTGAGGGGTGAGAAAGACTGGGAAATCTAGGACAAAAGGTTCAACTATTCCAATCCAGTCGAGGAAGTTGGTTGAGATGCAGTTAGAGGATGTTGGACTTGGGAGTCAGGAAGACTTGGGCTTAGCCCTGCTCCTGGTACTTACTGTGTGGTGTGACCCGGGGCAAGACATGTAGGCTCTTTGTAAGTTATAGTCTTGTATTCTGCACCTGTGTGCCCATGAAGTCAATCTGAGCACACGGGAGGGATCTGTGGAGATCAACAGCTGTGGGTGGAAAGAGACTCTCCAAAGAGAAATTGATGGGCTCCCAGACTGTAAGCTTCTTGAGGGCAGGGACTGTGACATAATTACCTAGCTCCCAAAGTACCATAGTAGGCACTCGATACTCATCGTTTTCCATTTAAATTGAGTGAGGAGAGCTGGTAAGAAGGCACAATAGGAGAAAAGGAATTGGAGTGGAAAATAAGGCAGCATGCTGTAATGAAGTGGAAAGACCTGGGGGTGAATCCTGACTTGGCTGCCTGTGAGTATGAGCAAGTCATTTATCCTCTCTTAGTCTGTTTCTTTCCCCATCTATAAAATGGGTCTAATGAGCCTTGTGCTACTTCTGGAGTGGTTGTGAGGAAAGTGCTTCATAATCTCAAAAGCTTTTTTGTTCCTTCTCCCAGCCCTGCACCCCATACCCCAAGAAAACCCTGTTCCCATCTCCCTAGATCCTCACACTACATCTCATAGTATAATCCTTTGCCCTATCCCCACCCTTAATAAGCCACCAGATCTTTTTCGTGGTAAGGAAGAGGGGATTCAAGTGGACTCTTCCTCTACAGTAAGTGAGCATCCACCCCAGCCTCCTGGCCTGCCTCCCCACAGCTCCCTCCACTTCTCCACTCTCCTCACCCTAGGTTTGGAATATGGTAGTTAAGAGGTGTCTCAGGACTTAAACAGTGGGAGCCTGGACTTGTAGGTTATCCTTAGCTCTCCATGGTATCCAGGGGAAAGAAGGAAGTACAGTCATTGTGCTAAGCACTATGATAATAATCCTAATAATATCTAACATTTATATACTTATTGGAGATGGCCCAGTGGATAGAGCTCTGGAGTCAGGAAGACCTGAGTTTAAATTCAGCCTCAAACACTTACTAGCTGTGTGACCCTGAGCAAGTCACTTAACCTCTGTTTGCCTTAATCCACTGCAGAAGGAAGTAGCAGACCACTCCAGTATCTTTGTCAAGAAAACCCTATGATCCATGGGGTCATGAGTAGGACACAACTGAAAGACTGAACAACATATAATGCCCACTATGTGTCAGGCATTGTGCTAAGCACTGTAATAATAATAGCTAACATTTATAAAGCACTTACTATGTGCCAGGCACTGTGCTGAGCACTTTACAATCATCTCATTTGGTCTTCACAACAGTCTTGAGAGTTAGGTGAGGTATTGTCATCTCCTTTTTACATCTGAGGAAACTCAAATTCCTCAGGGTCCCACAGCTAGTAAGTGTTGGAGGCTGGATTTGAACTCAGATCTTCCTGACTCCAGGCTCAGCACTGTATCCACTATACCTAGCCATCTCCAAAAAGGGGAATTTCTCCTCTAGGAGAATAATTCTCCATAAGGATATACACAGAGTCCTAGAGGTACTAAGTGGCAGATTCAGGATTTGAAACTGGGTCCTTTGGCTAGAAACCAGGAAACAACTCTGTCCTGTTCTGCTTCTTGGGTGTATGTAGAAAAGGGAGCTGGGAGATCCCTCATCCCCACAAAGATTTCACTTACTCTCCACAAAGGCCTTTGGGATTTGGGGAAACTAGGGATCTACATTTATAGATCTTCTTCTTCCTCTAAATTGCCCTTCAGAAGAAAGGAGAGACCTGGGAGTCAAGAGATCTGTGTTCTAATCTCAGCTCTGCCATGAACAACTGAGAGACACTGTATAAGTCTCTTCCTCTCTCTAGGGCTTAGTTCCTCAACTGTAAAATTAATAATTTAGACCAGATAATTACCAAGGTCTCTTTCAGGGCTATAGATGCTACAGGGAAGCTCATAGCCACCCATTGATTCAGAGGGAGAAATTGAGGCCCACTGAAGGGGAAAATGTCCCAGGAGTCAGGAATCAGCACTAGCTGTCCTAACCTCCTCACCCAAAATCCCTAAGAGAAAAGGCAACCAAGCAGCTTGGAGCTGGGTTCAAAGGACCCTAAAGGTCATCTCATCCAACCTCATTCATTGAGGAGCAGCATCGGGGATGATAAGAGACCTATGCAAGGTCACCTAGAAAGGATGTGGCAGGATGAGGATTCAAACCCAGCTCTGTAGCCTCTAAATCCAGGGTTCCAGAGCCAATCGTAGATGGAGAGGCAAAAAGTATTCTTAGGATCCAAACCGACGGATATTCTGCTTATAGATTTGTAAGCAGAAGTGACAAAGGAGCTCTCCATCTCCCTGCTTAGTTCACCCCTAATCTGCCCATCTGACAGGGATTGAGGGAATTTAGATTAAGGGATGGAGTGAAATGACCTGGCGTCCTCTCATTGACGGTGTGGTTGGTTTGACATCATTTCTGTGTCAAGTTGTAGCTTTTGAAGGCTGCTCTATCAGCCCTGGGAGTGGGGAAATAAATAACTCGAATGACTTAAAGTCTTACAAGTACCTTGTGGGGTAGGCAGTGCAAGTATTATTATCCCCAGTGTGCTTTGGGGGAAACTAAGGCTGACATGACTTGCCCAGGGTCACACAACTAGCCGGTGGAGAGGATGGATTTGAACCCAAGTCTTCTGACTCTTAAATTCAGAGCTATTTCCACAGTTCACTGGTGAGGTAGAGCAAAGCAGACAGCCTCCTTTGCAGAATGTCTGCCTTTTACATTAGACTGGGAGGTCCTGGAGAGTAGGGATTGTTTTTTGTCTTACTTTTTTGTATGATTTCTTTTTTTGGTTAGGCAATGGGGTTAAGTGACTTGCCCAGGGTCACACAGCCAGTAAGTGTTATGTGTATGAGGCCGCATTTGAACTCAGGTCCTCCTGAATCCAGGGCTGGTGATCTATCCACTGCACTGCCTAGCTGCCCCTTGTCTTACTTTGAATGCTGAGTTGAGCACAGTGACTAGCACATAGTAGGTGCTTAATTTCTGGTGGACCCACTTCAGTGTTTAAATTCAGTAAATATTGAGCAGAGGCAAGGTGGCATAAGTGGAGAAAAATTCAGACTACAAACCAGGGAGATTGGGTTCAAGTCCCACTCCACCCCCAATACTGACTCTGTGCCCCTGTGCCAATCTTTTAACTCCCTCAGTGTATTAGGCAATGCTCTAAGCCTGAATATTTCAGAGAAAGCACCTCCCTGTATTGGTGGAGAGAGTAACCTCATCTAGGTTCCTATACCAGTGAAATCACAGGTGTCCAGTCCCTGTCCATTGATTTTCAGCACCTACTGTGTGCAATTTTTCCTGTGCTAACTGCTGAGGAAACTTTCCCCTTCCCCAAGGACCATGTACAGGGATAGGTATAATACAAAGTGGGCAGTGAAGAAGGCAAAAGGAGATCCAGTAAAAAAAACTTTAGGGATATTGGAAGGGGGGGGAGTTCTGGGGGTATCAGTAATATTTGAGTAGGGCCAGAGTAGGGGGTAATCAGGGCAGGCTTCTCTGAAAGTTGAGCCTTTGGAAAGAAATAAGAAAGAAGAGTGCATTTCTAGGCGTTGGGGGAGAGCCCAATTTGCACACACCTGTGTGCTTTCCATCTAGAAGACTGATGGTTAGCAGCGTGGAGCCTGATCAGAAACCTGGTGACTAGGTCCAAGGCTCAGCGAACAGCCTGTAGTCCATGAATGGGGTTAACAGAATAACTGACAGTCTGACAGTCGCCCCCTCCAGCTGTTTCTCTGGGACCCTCAAGTTCTGAATAATTGATGAACTAGGAAGGAGCCCCTCCCTCTCCTGGGGTGACAGAACGTCTGTGCTGGGGACTCGCTTTCCCTCCCTCCCCTTGGCCCTGGCGCCGAGGCCCCGCTGCGGGCGAGTGAGGCTCTGGGACTCAGGTGGTGGAGCAGAGGAGGAGCTTTTAGTGGGAATGGGGGTGGGGGGTAAGGAGACCTTATTCTAGTTTGACTCCACTTCCTGCGGTCCCTTACCCGACACCCAGCGTGTCTAGCCTGGAACTAGACTGAGGGGCCTCATTGTAGTTGCAAACAGCCAGGGTAGGATCTGAACCTGATTCCCATCAGGGGTCCCTGGGCCCGGTCCACCCCAGTTCCCTCCAAGGCCACCGCTCCCTCCCCCGCCACCCCCCCTCCTTTGAAAGCTGCTGCACAAACAAGCAGGTGGAATATCTTTCCTCCTTCCCTCCCTCCCCAGCCACAGGGCCCTGGATACAGAGACAGGCCCTGGGGAGAGGGCCCGAGCGTTAGGGAGGCTGGCTTTTCTGAATGTCTCGCAGTCTCTGAATGCATCTCACTGTCTCTGTGCTATGGGGAGGAAATGAGGGGGACCAGCTGCCTTTGGCTGTTCCATGAGGATGCAAGGTGGACAGATGAAGGTTGAAAAAATCCGGCAAACTCAGATGCTGGGTTGTCTGCAGGAATTTTTTCTTTTAATGGGGATGGGGGCTCTGTCTCCCCATCTTTCGATATTTCTACCAGGCTCCTCCTGTTCCCCAAACTTATATAAAAAGAATTCGTTACTCTTAAAGTCGAACAACTTAAAGTTTGTTCCTCATCCGCTAAGGGAAGATAGGTAGTGTTAGGATGATTAATCCCCACTTCCCACCCAAGGGAGCTGAAGCGACTTGGCCATGGTCACCCAGCTATTAGGAATCTGAGGGAGGATTCGAACCCAGGTGTCTCCTGATTTCAGGCTTCCCGGCCCAACTCGTAGCCCCAGATTCTGCAGTAGAAGACCCTGAGGCACTTAGGGGATAGGGAGAGGGGGAACTGGGAAGGTGCAGACGAGGGGCTTATAGGGGATATGGGAAGAGACGATCCGCTAGCAGACAGAAAACGCTAAAGAGCCTCGAAGCCAGCGCTCTCTGCTCCCACATAAGCTGGGAAGGGGCGGGGCCAGCAGCCAGGCTCCGCCCACCATCCTGGGTGCCCGTTCACCAGACCCCTGGGTTAATCTTGTCCCGGTGTCTTCACGCGCGCGCCTCTGGCCCCGTCGCCATAGTTACCCAGCAGCACCCCCGGCGCTTCCCCCACTCGCCCTGGATAACCACGTGACTGGTGAGACCCACTACCCTTGCGACCCACGCAGTGGCTTCGGAGGAGAGCTTGTAGGAGTCCTGGGGATAAGGCTGGTCCACGTCATATTTTCTCATGCCTCAGTTATTTCTTACTACTGACTTTGTCTCTGGCTCCTCTCCAAGGATCCCCAAGCGCACTGGAGGGCGCCTCTAGTCTGTTTTCCAGGGACCCATGAACAAGAGATCGAGTTCAAAGGCGGTTGGAGGTGGGATTGCCAAAGGCTATCTAGGTTCTGGCTCCCGCCCCCCATTCCTACCACCTATATTTGCATACTGTTTTTGCTTCATAAGTCATCATAAAAGACTGCCAAGCCAACAAGCACTCATTAAGCTTCTACTGTGTGCCAGGCTCTTTGCTAAACGCTGGGGATGCAAAGGCAAGAGAGTTTTTGCCCTCTGAAAGCTCCCAATCTAATGCGGGGAGACAAAGAGGTTTGGGGGGATGAGGGAAAGCATTCCAAGCACTCGGGGCAGCCAGTGAAAACGTGTGGAGTGGGAGTCTGGAGGACCTGGTTCAAATCCTTCATCCACTACTGCCCAGTTCTGTGACCCTGAGTGAACCTCCCTCTTTCATCTGGAAAACGAGGCTAATCCTAGTTAGGTAAAGTGCCTGACAATGTTACAAGTGCTGCAGCCTCAACCCCCAGCTTTCCAGATCCAGTTTAATTCACTTAAGGCCAGTTGTGATCTAAAGGACCCTTGCATTGCACTAAGAGTTAGCAGGCCTAGCTGCAAATACAGGCGTGGCTTGGGGCACATTACTATTATTAATAAAGTTGTGACTGCAACAATTTAATCATAATTTAGCTGCTGGGCTGGAAAGGAGGTGAGGGGGATTGGATTCTTACCTACACTTGGGAAGGGGGGAGAGGAGATGGTACCCTAGAATTAAAGAGCTATTGAGGAAGGGACTACACAAGACATTTAATTCAACCCCACAGTTTTTGTTTTTGTTTTAAGATAGGGCCCATCCAGATGCCCACAGTGAGATCACAAGTTCTTCAGAAGGAACTCTGGCAGACTAGGGAGTGGAAATGGATCCAGAGGTTTTAAAGAAGATAGAGACTAAGACACAGGGCATAGAGTGAGAATGTAGATAATCTGGGACCCCCAATCCCATCATCCAAAGTGCACATACTTGTCCCAAATTCCGAGGAGTGCTGGAGAAAGAAGGAAATGTACCCTTCTCCTCTCTTACCTTGCCTTCTCCTTCCTTCCCTTCCCCCAGTACAAAGTAACATCCCAAGACAAACAGAACTCATTCTGGGCATAATGCCTAGCATGTATATAATGAATATTATTTATGTCTGTGTGTGTGTGTTGTTTTTGTTCAGTCATTTCAGTCGTGTCCAATTCTTTGTGACCCCATTTGGGGTTTTCTTGGCAAAGACAGTGGAACAATTTGCAATTTCCTTCTCCAGTACTATCCACTGCCCCACACCTAGCTGACATGTATGTATATACATGTGTACATCAATCATATATACGCATATCAATCACTTTCAGGTTTACAAAGCTCTTTACACTTTCATTTAATCCTCACAACCCAGTAGTTGCTATTATTAGCCCCATTTTACAGGTGAAGAAACTGATTACATGATCCCATCAACTGAATGCTGGGAGAGTGAGGTTGTAAATCAAGTGAGAGAGATTGGGAGGGAAACCTGTATGCCCAGGTCCCCAGGGAGCTTTCCCAGGCCCCTTTCCCCAACCTTCTCATCAGATAGTAACAGCTCCCCCTTCTTGAATACCTTACACTTTCTTTAAAATAATCCTGAGAGGCTGGTAGAGCAAGTATTGTTGCTATCCCATTTTATAGATGAGAAAACTCAGACAGTGAGTGTAATATGTCTAAGTTGTAGAACTGTGATCTGAATAGAGGAAAAGAAACCGATCCCCTCCATCCCAGTGCCTACTCAGGTGGCTTTGTCTTTTTCAGCAACTTATTCCGGGTCCCTGTAGAAGCACTGTTGTTGAATGCATGAAGAGAGTGCTGGCCTTGGAGTCAAGAAAGCCAAGGATCAAATTGTCTTGTTGGGGCACTTAGCTTTGTCACCCTGGGCAACTCACCATCTTTGATCCTCAGAAAACTCCCTAAGACCTATTGACACTAAGTCACAGACAGAAGAAGAAATCTCTCTACCAGGAGTTACTGTGTACCAATGAAGCCACAGATCACAGATGCCACAAGCGTTCAATCCATCAACATTTAAGTGCCTACTGTGTGCCAGACTCTAGGGATACGAAAATGAAATAATTCCTGCCCTCAAGGAGCTTACATTCAGGTGGCTGGGGGAAAAGGGGAGATGTCAGTATGAGAGGCAGTCTACTCAAAGCTTTCATCCACCACAGAAATATCAATTTAGTCAACTCATCTAGGTTATCTATGCACTTAAGCTGTCCTGCGGAGGGGATATAGGTATTAATTATACTTACATGAAAACAGCACATAAGTAGCAACTATATGATCCAAGAGCAAGGCACAATGATGTAACCAATGTCTTTTGAAAGAAATTTGGATTGGATTCTTACCTGAGATGAGTGCAGCTACTATTTTAACCCATTATCCCCTAGTGAGATTAGAAGCACAGGCATGTTATCTGATGTCTTCAAGGGACCTGAGGTGCCCCTCCTCCCTCGTAAGGCCCAATTTCCCAAACCTACAGCCACTTATCCAATAGGGATGTTCAAGGCAGGTGACTATATGAGTTTGGTACTAAGCATCTCTACCATTAGTTGTGAGTAAATAGCCCTCTAGATGTGAGCCATCCTTCCTACTAGGTTCTGATAGCTCTTGTCCCCCACAGGGCAGCCTCCTCTCCTTCCCTTCCTCCACCCCAACCATGGCCTGCCTACATGAGACTCGAACACCTTCACCCTCCTTTGGAGGTTTCATGGCAGCCCTAAGTGAGGCCTCCGTTCGAAAACTCGACCCAGATACTTCGGACTGCACTCCAGAGAAGGACCTAACCCCCACCCAGTGTGTGTTGAGGGATGTGGTGCCCCTGGGGGGGCAAGGGGGAAGTGGGCACAGCCCCTCCCCAGGTGGGGAAGCCCCCACAGAGGCCTTTGCCAACAGTGTCCTACAACTGCATGAGCAGGAGGCCGGGGGCTCAGGAGGGGCTGCAGGGCCCACGGAAGGCCGGACCCCTCGGTTCCGAGCCGATGAAGTCAGGCTGCAGTGTCAGAGCGGCAGTGGCTTCCTGGAGGGCCTCTTTGGCTGCCTTCGTCCAGTCTGGACCATGATTGGCAAAGCTTATTCCACAGAGCACAAGCAACAACAGGAAGGTAGGTTGTATGTTTCGTTTCTCCTTCCTTTTTCTAGAGGAGGCTGAGATACTGACCTTCCCCCACCCTCTGTTCAACTGGGTTCTGGACACCTAATTCCCACCTCCACTTGGATTCTGTTCCCTAACAGCCTATGCAATCTTCTGGGCTCTCTAGTTCCCCCCTCTAAAGCCCTACCTGAATGGGCAGGGTCAGAGTGGCCCTGAGTGACACTTCGGGAAGTTACTCGGGTGGGAAATGACACCCAAGTTTCACTGCCATGCTAAGCTCCCAGAGTTCCCTGATCTAACAATAAGCATGCTTGCTGACTTAGTGCTCATCTGCAAAACTCCCTTAAAAATCCATCTCCCTTTTTCCTTACCCAACCTTCTCTGATTAATTCACTTACTCTGAATTCATCAATTCATTTGAAAGAATATTTATTAAGCACTTACTTGGTAGGTGCTGGGAAAGTCAGACAGGAATATATAATAGATCTTCCTCTCAACAGCTTAGAACCCTTAACGTTTCAGGGTAATTCCCGTCTCCAGCTCCCTCCCATTCCTAAGTTCCATGTTTTCCTGATCCAATTCTCTCCTATAGACCTGTGGGAGGTGCCCTTTGAGGAGATCCTGGACCTGCAGTGGGTGGGTTCTGGGGCCCAAGGTGCTGTATTCCTGGGACGTTTCCATGGGGAAGAGGTGGCTGTGAAGAAGGTTCGGGACCTGAAGGAGACTGACATCAAACACCTTCGGAAACTCAAGCACCCCAACATCATTACCTTCAAGTAAGGAGGAAACCCTGACCTAGAAGGGGGACACAGTGGTATTATGGGTGTGAGGGGGTCCCCAAGTAAGTGTCTTGTATGAAAAACATTTCCCTTCAAGAGAAGATGAGAAAATTGCTCCTAGGAGAACAGGTTCCCCAGTATGATCCATTTCAAATGGAAAAGAGAGCCTCCCTTTCTAAAGTCTTGCAGTGGGGGGCGCTGGCCCACTCTGAGACTACCCCACAATCTTTTCCAGGGGCGTCTGCACCCAGGCTCCCTGCTACTGTATCCTGATGGAGTTCTGCGCCCAGGGCCAGCTATACGAGGTACTTCGGGCAGGGCGTCCCGTCACACCATCTCTGCTAGTCGACTGGTCTATGGGCATTGCTGGAGGGATGAACTACCTGCATTTGCACAAGATCATCCACCGAGACCTCAAATCCCCAAAGTGAGTAAGGGGCTGAGAAATAACCTACCCCTTCCCAGAGTTGTTTTAGTAATACCCCTGGCCCTAGGCCCTACTACCCCAAGAAATGTTGGCCCTCACCTTTTTCCCTCTGGACTCTTCCTGAAGTGACTGACCCCTCTCCCTGCTAGCATGCTGATCACTTATGACGACGTGGTCAAGATCTCAGACTTCGGAACTTCCAAGGAGCTCAGTGACAAAAGCACTAAGATGTCATTTGCAGGGACAGTGGCTTGGATGGCCCCAGAGGTGATCCGGAATGAGCCTGTGTCTGAGAAGGTGGACATTTGGTGAGGGCCAGGTTAGGGGGTGGGAGCCAGGAAACCAGTGGCATGTGTAATAGAAGGGGAATGAAGGAGGGAGAGCCTAGAAATGAGCAGGTAGTTTGGTGAGCTTCCCTCACCTCCTACTCCTCCCCTATCCCCATCACACCAGAGAGCCTGGGGAGATGGAGCAAGGGGAAAACCACTAGGTAAGTTGTTCAGGACTCTGGACTTCAAGAAATCTGGCTTTTCCTCAAATTCGGGGGGAGGGGGTGGGGAACGACTACTGTTCAGACACTTACCTAGGAATGGGCAGGTGAGACATAGGTAAAACAATTTAGGCATGAGCAGCAAAGGAGGGATGAAAAGATCTGTGGGATCCAGACCTGGAATTTGGAGGTTACCCACCTAAAGCTTCCTCTCTCCTTGTGCCAGGTCATTTGGTGTGGTGCTGTGGGAGTTGTTGACTGGTGAAATCCCCTATAAAGATGTGGATTCATCCGCCATCATCTGGGGTGTGGGCAGCAATAGCCTTCATTTGCCTGTACCATCCAGCTGCCCTGATGGTTTCAAGATCCTCCTTCGCCAGTGCTGGTGAGGCCAAGGTCCAGACCCAGTACCCAGATCCAGGAACCAGAACCCATGGGGCATGAAATCTCAAGTGTGAGGGGCTGGGAACAAGAAACTGGTTGAGGAGGGGAAAGAATCTAGAAAGGGTGAATGAGACTGGAACCTAAAGTGGAGGTGATGTTTCTGGACATAGGCATCCACATATTTATGCAGAACTAGGGGTTGGACCTAGGAGACAACGCAGAATAGAAATGTAGAACTTCTCCCTATACCCATGCACTTGGGCAGTGGAACTGGAAATCAAATTCCTGAGGAACTAGAGAAAAGAATGGAGAAGAAACAGAAAACAGACTCTGGGGCACCAGGGCTAGAACCCAGAATTAAGAATCAGAAAGACATTTGTGTGCTGAAAAAGACCACAACCTTCATAGGATTGTAGTATTTAGAACTGGAAGGACCCTTAGAAACTACCTAGTCTCACTGTCTCATGATTTTACAGATGTAAACTGACACAGAGAGAAATTAATTTAGGTGACTCAGATCACATATAGAATATGGCTGGAACTTGAATGTCGTCATCCATTCAGATGTCCGACAGATATTTATTAAACACTTATGTGTGTGCATGTGTTTCAGTGCTGGAGGAAATGCTAACTACAAACTGGTGCCCTTTTGCAATAATCATTCAGATAGACATCTGCATAAAAGACCAGTAATATAATCTAGAATACGGAGTACTTAAGAGAGCTACCAAGTATTGTCAAGGCTGAAGGAGGGAGAAAGGGAGGCAGAGGTGGCTTTCCAGAGAAGATGGTGCTTAAGCTGGACCTAGAAGCCTGGGTAGAATGTCAAGAAGCAGAAATGAAGATACTCATTGCAGGTATAGAGGACACAAACAGAAGTAGAGTGAAGCCAAGTATGGGACAGGGCAGCTAGGTGACAAAGTGAATAGAGGGTCAGGAGTCAGACTCAGGAGTTCAAATGTGACCTCAGACACTAGATGTGTGACCCTGGACACATCAGTTAACTCAGTCTCAGTTTCCTCTTTTTAAACTGAGCTGGAGAAGGAAATGGCAAACCACTCCAGTATCTTTGCCAAGAAAACCCCAAGTGGGGTCACAAAGGGTTGGACGTGACTGGAAAAAA
Organism: Vombatus ursinus; assembly: GCF_900497805.2. NCBI lineage: Eukaryota > Metazoa > Chordata > Mammalia > Diprotodontia > Vombatidae > Vombatus > Vombatus ursinus. The sequence continues at coordinate 490,993 of NW_020952736.1, forward strand.
CTAAACAATTATGGGACCTGTTGGTGAAACAGAGTGGTCTGGTGCTCTGGAGGATATGAGGGGGTGTAATGTGAGAAATCAGGCTAAAAGAGTAGTTTTCGCCAGACTGAGAAAGGAATGCCAGGTATCCTAGAGTGAATGGTTACTGGTCAGGTAATAGAGAGGAAATGGTAGAGTTTTGAGATATCAGACAGGATCAAATGGATGCCAATTTGAGGACTGCATATAGGATGACTCAGAGACTAGGAGACAGATCAAGGAGGTAGGTTATCATACCAGCCCAGGGACAAGCTCAATGGGAGCTTGCTTGCAGTCAGGTAGTTAACAATGAGAACAGAAAGGAGACTAATGTGAGATAATACTTGGTTGGATCTTAGAATCATATGGAAGGGGGTTTCAGACAGGAAGACTTTATTGCCCTTGAACCCAGATGTCAGTTTAGGTGGGATGGGACCAATTTCTTACCTCATCAAGGTCCTTGCAACGCCAGTCCTGCGATGGTTTCCCTTCATATACCTTTCGTGTTTCCTTTTCTTTTCAGGAATAGCAAGCCCAGGAACCGGCCTTCATTCAGGCAGATCCTACTGCACCTGGACATTGCCTCAGCTGATGTGCTCTCCACACCCCAGGAAACCTACTTCAAATCCCAGGTGGGTTGGGTGCAGGAGTACACCAGATTACTGAGAGTCCTCATCTCCCCTCCCCATCTCTCCCTTCCTTCTCCACCTAAGAATGGAGAGTCGCGTTTTGAGTCATGACACATTTCTGGGGTTGTTATCTGAATGAGTTGTAATAGATGAATCAGTTGGGTTTAAGCCCTTCCCAGCTCTAATAACTCACATTTTGATATGACTTCAAATAAAAATCCCTTCCAAGGTTGGGAGGGAGATGGTCTATTACCTCAATACTTGACATATCAACTGGGTGGGGGCTCCCCCTCTGCAGTGCAAATCACAGGCCCTACTCAAGTAAAACTGAGACTCCAAGAAGTTATGTGATTTGTCTAACATTGTGCAGCTGTTTTGAAACCATATTTCACTCCCAGTAATGTTAACTGCTATGGGCCAATCTTGGCATCAGGAATCCTGGTTTCAAACCCTGGATGTCATTACTGACTTTATAACTTATCCCATCAGTAAAATGGCATTAATACTTGCAGCACCTGCCTCATGAGAGGCATTGTATCATAGTAGGTAGAAACTGGAATCAAGAATATTTGGGTTTCCATTCTGCCTCTTATATGTACAGGCTGTGTGACCCAGGACAAGTCATGACTTTTCACTGCCCCAGACAGCAGACTCGATGCAAAGACCAGGTGTATACCTGCACTAATGTCAGTGCTATCACAGGTCTGGCTTAAAACTCCGTCACCTTAGATGTCATCTCTTTGGAGACCAGGACTCTCTCTTACGCCTCCAAACTATGATGTTACCTTCATCCTCCTACCCTGTGGGTCCAAAGGACAGGCTTCCTTTTGAGGACTGCTCAAGGAAACTAACATGGCTCTTCCCTCTCGCCTTCTCCTCCCCCTCAGGCAGAGTGGAGGGAAGAAGTGAAGTTGCATTTTGAAAAGATCAAATCAGAAGGGACTTGTCTACACCGGCTAGAGGAAGAGCTGGTGACTCGAAGGAGAGAGGAACTCAGGTGTGGGGACAGAAGGGGAACACAAAAAGGGGTGGCCCAAGGAAATGACTGTTCCTATGGAAGTCACCCAAGGTGCAGGGGTACAGGGTACCCTCAGTCCCAGCCCCTTAAGATACAACCAAATATCCAGCCCATTCCCAGAAACATTGGGTAAGGGGAGACACGGGCAGTCGTCATATCATCCCTGTCAACTTTGATTAGACATGCCCTGGACATCCGGGAACACTATGAACGGAAGCTGGAACGTGCCAATAACCTGTACATGGAACTCAATGCACTGATGCTGCAGCTAGAACTCAAGGAGAGGGAGCTGCTGAGGTAATCCACAACCAGGCCCTCCTCCTCCTCCTACTGGGCTCTGCCCTTACCCCTCTACCAGACCCAACTCTGGTATGAACTTCTTGGCTCCCCTGCTGCCCCAATTCCTAGTCCCTGGTGGGTCCCTGCTGAGCCCATGTTCTCATGTGCCTAGCTGAGTGGGTGCCTGGATTCTTAGGCGGGAGCAGGCCTTGGAAAGAAGATGCCCTGGGCTCCTGAAACCACACCCTCCCCGAGGCCTTCTGCATGGCAACACTGTGGAGAAGCTCATCAAGAAGAGGAATGTTCCACAGAAGCTGTCACCTCACAGCAAGAGGTGGGGCCTGAATTATGGAGACAGGGGGGTAAAGGTTATCTCAAGTTTAAAAAGCTTGGTAGATGGAAGGCAGGTACCAAGATGGGGCTAGGGAATTCAGAACCCTGAACGTGGAATGTCCTTGACAGATGCCAGAGGTCACTAGGTTGATGAATATCCTACTAGTTGTAGTGTCTTGGTAGCAAACCCTTGGCATGCTTGACCCTCTCTCCTCTCCCCTTCCTTAACCTTCCCTATTTTCTCTTCCCCTTAGGCCAGATATCCTCAAAACGGAGTCCTTGCTCCCCAAGTTAGATGCAGCCTTGAGTAGTGTTGGGCTCCCTGGTTGCCCTAAAGGGCCCCCCTCTCCAGGACGGAGTCGTCGTGGCAAAACTCGTCACCGAAAATCCAGCTCCAAGGGCAGCTGTGGTGACCTGCTTGGGTTTCGGGCATCTGTACCTAGTCCTGAACCTGGGGGGCCAGCAAATCCAGGGAGTTTAGGAGGGGGACCCTCAGCTTGGGAGGTCTGCCCACCTGCCCTTCGGGGCCTCCATCATGACCTCCTCCTCAAAAAGATGTCATCTTCTTCCCCTGACCTGTTATCAGCTGCACTGGGAGCCCGAGGCCGAGGGGCAGGAGGGGGATCTATGGAACCCAGCTCTCCCCCTCCTGCCCAGGAAGACACCCCTCCTAGTGAGGGATCAGCTCCTGGTTCTACCAGCCCAGATTCACCCGGGGGAGCCAAAGGGGAACCACCTCCAGCAGGGGGCCAGGGTGAAGCTTCAGGGCTGCTGGGTTCTAGCAGGGAGGGAACTGCTGGAAGAGGAAGCAGGGCTGGTGCCCAGCACCTGACCCCTGCTGCGCTGCTGTACCGAGCTGCTGTCACTAGAAGCCAGGTGAGGTGTGGGCAAAGGGTCTGGAGCAACCACTTCCTGTTGCCCCTCAACCCCTTCTCATCCATGTATTCAGTTATCCCAAGTCCCAGGTGGCATACAGCTCCACACTTCTTGATCTCCCTTTCATTTCCCTACCCCTGCCATGACACCTTCCCAAGTTGAGAGACTCTCACCTCAACCTCTGGTCCATATCCTCAATGGGGTCCTTTTTCCTCCCCCAAAGAAACGCGGTGTATCCTCAGAGGAAGAGGAAGGAGAGGTAGATAGTGAAGTGGAATTGCCCACAAGGCAAAGGTGAGTATGAAGTACTAAAGCCCAAGAGCAACGACAGTCCGGTTAATTGCTGACCTGCGCAAAAATGCCCTCAATCCAATCCTACTCCATCCATTTTTCTGGTTCACAGGTGGCCACAAGGCCTGAACAAACGGCAATCACTATCCACCTTCAGCTCAGAAAACTTGTCTGATGCAGAGGAAGGTACAGCTAGTGAACCGTCACCCAGTGGCACCCCAGAGGTGGGCAGTACCAACACAGATGAGCGGCCTGATGAGAGGTCAGATGACATGTGCTCTCAGGGCTCTGAGATCCCACTAGACCCACCTGCTCCAGATGGAGCCCTGGGACATGAACCTGGCTCCCAGCCCAGTCCACAGGAGGTGCAAAATCAAGCCCTACTCAGAAGGGAACAGGTGCGATGTGAACAGGGCAATATGGGGAAAGGGGAGTGGGCAGTTTAGGGGCATCCTGAGAAAATCAGTTGTGATACTAAGTATCAGAAATGGCTATAAACTTAGTAGATGGGACCATCCAGCATTAACAGGAGACTGAAGAACAGAAATCGAGAAGATCCTCTTGGAAAGTAGAAGACAGGGATGAAAAAGATCAGGCACAAGAATGCTAAGGGGTGGTGAATCTAAATCAAGGCTGGACCCGAGGATGCAGGCCAGATTACAGATGCTGATGGGACTCCAACTATGGAAAAAAAAAAATAGACTTCAAGCCCCAGGATTCTCTCTCTGAACCTTTTAACTCTCCTCTCTCCCAGGGCATCCTCAACTCTGAGGACTCAGACTGCGATAGCACGGAACTGGATAACTCAGGCAGTGCTGATGCCCTGCAGCCCCCTGCCTCCCTCCCTCCGTGAATGCCACCCTCGCCCAATGTAGAGAGAAATATTTATATAAATTATATATATATTCAACACATATTCAACAGAGAAAAAGCAGGGCTGTTCCAGCCTGACATCAGGATTATGGTCGCTTCCCCCCTACCAACATCCATCTGAACTTGGGGGAGACTGGTATCTATGGGGATAGGCTCAACCTAGGAACCTCCCTCGCCCACTTCCATGGTCAGCTGGCTGTCTCTGGGGTAGAAGAAAACCTGTTATTCCCCCCCTCTTTAGCCCCACCCTATCCCAAAAGTCTTGAGGGTAGGGGCAGGGCAACTGCCTAACACTGCACTTTTTTTTGTTGTTGTTTTATTACCCTGTTTACAAATTTTGCACTTGGGAGGAGAGAGGCCAGGGTTGAGCTGAGTCCTCTCCTCTGGGGCTTCTCAGGTGACTATTCACCCTCCCTCCCTTTTTTAAAGCCCCTCCCTCTCTCACTGGCTAAAGGACTCAGGAGGAAAGAGAGGTAATAGAAAGTATATGATGATGGCTCAGGCCAGGAAAATGGAAATTATAGGGTCCTCTGTACCCAGTCTACCTGCCTTTTGGGGGTGGGGACTATGTCACTGTTGTAACCCCTGTAAGATACCTTGAAATATAATCAATCCATGCAGGCTCAGCTGTTGAGTTTTCTTGTCAAGTGGGAGAAGGGCTACAGAGTGAAGGAATACATAATTGGGGGGAGGGGAATGAGTGCCTTATGAAATGTGCAAAGCTGAAGACAGCAGAACCTGAAAAATTCCTCCCTAATCCAGCACTGCAATCAATTCTGATCTAGGTTTCTTAAAATGCCAATATTCCACACCATCTTTTGTCACAAGGCATCATGGAAAAATCTCAGAGAAACTAAAATGGGTATCTCTATAACTGACTAGGTTTTCTCATTTGGAAAGAATCCATGGCAGTTGCAGGGAAGGAGACTTAAGCAATCCGTTCAGAAATAACTGTATCCTAACTATGCTGTGTCAGTCCCACTACTCAGGTAACCTCAGTTTCATGCCCAAGCAACAGGTACATCATCTTCCCACCAGTGGAAAGATTAAACAGAATAGAAGATTGGAGAGGTAGGGAAGGCTGCTTCCCAGTGACCCAAACGAATGCAACTTCTACTTCCCTTCTTATTTTTAGGTCTAGTTTCCAAAGTAAATCTCTGGCACAACAAAGGTTTAACCAGGGAGTCAAGTACTACGACCTATGGTGGTTCTCATAGCCTTTCTTAGGGAATGAAACACACATGATTTCTTCCCACTACCAACTCAAAAAACAACTAAGACTAAGGTTAGACAGGAAGGAGATCAAGAATCCTGATCAACAGGCTTTGGAGACCTAAGTCTGAGACAAAACACAAGAGATGAAGGCAACATTCTTAGTTGGGGAAGGGCTCTATATTCCAATCCTCAATGACTGGGATTCCGGATCCCACAGTGATTCAAGTGAGAGGGACACAGACAGAAGGGAGTTAACAGGAATAAAACCCACATGAAGCACCGTGGCATCCAGTTTCTATTCACAAGGAAAAAGCTCCAGTCCATCTTTTAATTTTTTTTTGAAAAATTCCTGACATTACAGAACTAAACTGAAATGTATTAATATTCCACTCTTACATTTCAATGACAAAAACAGAAAAAAAAATTCATGAGCCCAAAAAAAAACAAAAAAAAAAAAAAAACCAAAACAAAAAAAAAAACCAAAAACAAAACAAAAAATCAAAAACAAGAAAAAAAACAGGGAGAAGCTTATAAAACTAAATATGGTTCTCAGCGTTAACGGCTGAACAGAGAAAGGAATTAAAACGCTGTAATTAAAAAAATCACGAGTGGATGATAAAGTTGTGTAGAAACTGAAAATTTACAAACTATTTAAAACCTGGAATCGCTGACTGTTCAGAAACTACACAGATGGATCATGGGTGGTGAACAGCAGAAGGGGGTTATGGGTGAGTCTGCATTGTTCTAGCTGCTCCCCATGCCACCCGTCTCCGAGGAAAGCCTGCAACACAGAAATAGACAAAGCTTATAATCAGTTTTTCCTTTTTTACCCAATAACCCCCACCTTTTTCCCAAATCCTCCTGGGACACGTATGTGTAATTATGTTTGAAAGGAAGAGGTCAAAGGAAAAAGGCCTACAACCAAATTACCTGAAAATTAAGAGCTAGTGAGTTTATAGCCTCCTGAGTTTTTATGCCAACTCAAATCACTTAAGTAGCACCTGTGTCTTAGATAACTGAACCACAGGAGCTGATGATCTTGAAAAAATTTTTGGGCTTTTGATTTCCAGAACATAAATTTTTGTAGCCAAAGTAGCACAGAAAAGGACCAGTAGGATTGATGAGAAATAGAACTTGAAATCAAGAATTACCATTATCTATACCTTCTAGGTTTAGATATTAAGGTATGAAACAGTACTGATCAAAAGAATATGGTCCAAATAGGTTTTCCCTTAGGCTGCCTTCCCAGTTCCACAGTTGTGATTACTCTTCTCAGACACAACACCTCTCTCTCTCTCTCCACTGCAACAGATTTACCAATTATATCTAGTCACTATGCAGTTTATAATCCAACTGATATGACATTCTGGGTGTTAAGAAGTAAACAAATTGAAATTAAGGATTTGGTAACAGGCACTGTATAATGCATGCACTTTTGGGAACGTTTGAATTGATTAGGAGTCTGGCTAAGGCAACCCTTCTTTAGACACTGCTATATATGATCAACATATAAAGGCCAGTTTAGGAAAGAAGCATTACAATGAAAAATAGTAAAAGGAAAGGGCCCTGATCCACAAGGCTCTGAGCAAAAACCGGCCATATTTTAATTCAGAGACAGCAAGGGAAGACAAAAAAGGGGGGGAGGGGATTTGGTGCAATTGAGGTCAGTTAAAACTGCTAGCGAAGGATGAAAGCAGGGGGGGGTTCAGAGGAAGAAACTGTCGGATGTGGCTCGGATCCAAGGCAGAAGACAGGCTAAAGCTATTGGAAGAGAATGGATGGAATGGAAGCATAAAAGCAACATTGGTCCCAAGGTCTCAGCAGGATGAGCTGGGCCACTGGCCCAAGCCCCCACAGAGCCCAAGCTGTCCCCTTCTTACTGTAGGGGTGAGATTAGGAAAGGATGTGAGGGAAAGCAGCCATAACCCAACAGAGCCTTTTACGTTATCTGCCAATACTAAACTATAGAAAAGTGCCACTATTAGAGTGACCACATGGGGGCACCCCAAGACTCTAATTTCTATATGAAAAGGAGAGCAATGTCCCGAAAACCTCCACATTACCTCTCAATTACCTTTAATTTTTTCTTAGATCCCTCAAGGATCTAAAAGTCCCACTCAATAAATAAGCAGATTAAAAATAGAAGCAGAGGCAGGGACTAGAAGGAGAGAAGGTAGTGGTATCAGAATGCCACAGCACCAAGGACAGAATACACCAAGAAAGCAGGGATATAAGGAAGAGAGGAAATCCATTCCTCTATTATATTTTCTAAAAATATCTTCAACCGGGGAACTGGAATAGATTGCCTCGTGGTTGCACCCAAGGACCCACCCTTCCCCCCACCTCCAGGCCAAACCCACTCAGGACACATGCTGAGTACATAGGCTCATATCCTGGACTACTGAGACTATATATATATATATAAATGGAATGGAGAAAATGAAAAATGGCCAACAGGATTACAAGCAATAAATTTAATTGATTATGAAGCTAAACTGGAGAGGGAAGTCAATCTGTTCCTTCTCAAACTTCACTCTCTCCAATGCACCAGGTCTACTACTTACCCTCCCAGTATCTTTTAAAGCTAACTGCACATTTCCTAGGTTGAACCAACCAAAAATGGATGAATATTTTAAAAAAATAAGTGAGACAGAATTCGTAATAAAAGAATCCAATGATAGTCTAATATCTCTAACTCTCATTTTCTATTGATTCAATTTTCCCAGTCCCATTTTTGACAAATAACTACTTACATGGACTAATGACCTCATGTCTGTGTCCACAGGGTTTTCCTCAGTACGATGAGGGGCTTAAATCACTGAAATCTTTTTTTCTCTCTAATATTCTCCATGGGTTTTTCCCCTCAAGTTCTGTTGTTGTTGGAGGGGGTGGGTCAAAGTGGAATACCCATTGTGAGTTTAGAAAAAAAGGACAGTAGACTAATTAAGCCAGTATGCTCAAAGACCTCTAAAATTATGGGAAGCCAAAGGACACTCAACAAAAATATACCTCATAGGATGACCACCATCCCTGCTACAACAAAAGAATGGAAACTACACCAGCATTTTATCAATTTTAAGAGGGACAGATAAGGAAAGGAAGCTCTTTGACAATACAGGGAATAAGAATATATACTACCACAGGACAACCCCTCCTATCTCAAACCCCACCATGGATAAAGTATGAAACCAGACAACAAGAAAAGGGCTTAGGGGTATACACACACCTAATTTTCAGGTCAACACAAGGGCCCCTCCCCACCATTTGCCCCTTAACAGCACATTGATAACTAACACGATTCTCACTGTGGCAATTTTATTACAGCTACACAAAGTTATTTCCAGCCAAGTGGCCTGCTAAGCAACTTAACTAAGAAAGAATTAAAAAAAAAGTTCAACGGAGTAGCCTTTATTCATTAAACACAGACCCTAACACATTGTCATATTGCAAGGCAAAAAAAGCTACAGAAAGGGGGATGGAAAAAGGGAAGGAGAGAGGGAGAGAAGAGTTGGGGAAGGGGGAGGGAAGGGAGGAAGCAACAGCTACGGCTCTAGATAAGGAATTCAACAAATCACAGACTCTGAAACAGGCAAACGCTCAGCTCAACTGGCCTGGACCTAAGCAAAGAATCTCCCCCCCACCCCTTTCCCCCACAAAAGCACCAGGAAGGTCACAAGCTCACAATTATTTGGTTTTCACCAATGTTAACACAAAGGAAAAAAAAAACAAAGCCCAGAAACACTTTTGAAGGGATGCCCCAGAAATCTGCCATCAGTAGGGAGAAAATCTCTGTTTCTCAGCTTTCAGTTTGTTAGTTACGCATGGCACGGCAGAGGTGGTGGTGGTGGCAGCCGAAGCCCCCGGACCCTTAGCAGCAGACACAACATTTAGAGCCAGGAGAGGGATGGGTTTCATGCCAAGCAGACTGGAGACACAAGGGGCGGTCGGAAGAGGGTTGGGGAGGCTGGAGGGTGCGTCGGAGGTCCCCGCTGTGGCGAGCGAGGGGGTGGTGGTGGAGGAGGAAGAAGAAGAAGAAGGGGTGGAGGGTTGAGAGAGGTTGATGCTGAGGTGATCAGGGATCGTGACGGAGGCTGCCTGGGAGGAGGGTTTAGCGTTTTCTAAACTGTAACAGAGGAAAAAAAAGGAACAAAAAAAAACTGGGTGGGTGGAAGGGAAGACCACAAAAAAAAAAGTACAGGACAACGGCTTCAGTCATCAGTAAGTGCCTCTGGCTGTCAAACAGGAGGGTCTCAAAACCAGCAATTTTGCTAACTACATTATATTCGTAGCCCAATCTCCACCCACACAACCCCCATCCCCCACCATTTCTGTCTTTAGGATTTTTGCTTTCTAGTGTTGCCAAAACCTGAGCACCTCAGATTTGCTGCAGACTAGAAGCAGCACACATTCACTGGCTATTATTCCCCACCCCCACCCTCAAAGACAAGTAAGTGACCACCTAAAAAGGGGAGTTGGATATTTGAGATCAACATCCCTCCCCCTCAAGGCATTAATATTGAGCCCTTTAAGAGTCAATTCAACTATTCATATCAACACAAGGAAATAAATTTGTGGCTCATTTTAAAATCAATGTGACTTTAGGAAGCATTATTTATTCTCTTATCTACTTTCTTAATTGTAGAGCCATTAAAAAAATATACACCAAGGTAGTGAGATCCTAAATGTGCTTGTCATCTAGACAGCAGGGATGAAACCCAGCCCAGCCCATTATTTTACTCATAAGTCACTAAGCAGATAAGTGTTTCCTAATTCCAAAATTCAGTAAAGACAGTAGCACTTTGAAAGGAGTGTTAATGAAGTATTATCACAATTTTTCTTGATTCGAAGCAAGAAAAGTAGCAGCAAGATTAAGAGAAGGCTTAGTATTATTATTATTTCTATTAACACAATGCTGAAGCCCTGCAAAAAGATGAGAAAAGAACTGATCCCTGCTAAAAAAAAAAAAAAAAAAAAAAAAAGTCTGTGTAGGAAGGAAGGCAACTCCAAGCATAGCTCATCCTCCCCAAACTAGAAATTTCCCGTAATTTTTTTTCCACATAGTCTGATAAGAAATCAAAGGTAAGCATCTAAGCAAGGGAGCCAGGACTCCCTACCACCTGAAATTCTTAATTAAAAGGGAGAAGGGTAGGAGAGAAAAGGAAGGCATACCCTTAAGTAATACCCTCAAACTACTGTGGTGCAATTGAGGTAGAAAGGTTAAGCTTTAATGGGATCTACTCTCACTCTTCAAAACTGAGTAAATACTATCTATTCAACAGGATGACCTAATTTGAGCTATAGCAGGGAAAAATAGGTATTATTAAAATGCACCACTCTGTCCAGTAAGAGAGCCAGCACAGAGCAAGCACTTGAGTATCTGCAAACTAGCTACATTCATAGCTAGCTTGCTAAAGGCAAAATAAAACAAAGTAAAATTACTTTCAGAATTCAACGAATGCTCAAAATTTGCCCCTCTCAGAAATAAACCTCTAACTTAATAAGCAGCCTCTCTATGCTCTACCATTTCATAGTGAATTAAATGATATGCATGAATATGAAGACTGAATAAAAGACCCTATATAATATTCAAACCATCCATTCTGCACATACCCAAATATGCTCACTCTTAAAAGACCCCACATTTTCTATCCAAAAAACCCTATAATATTGCCCACCATCATTTGAAGAAAAAAAAAAGTGAGCAGGGACAGAAGGCAGAAAGTCACTAGCCACTGACCTATAAGTAATGAATTCAGGAAAGGTAAGAAATCCAGAGTACTGGCTGGCCACAAAATTTATGATCAAATCCAGGATCAGGAAAGCAATGACACAAAGATACTGTCAGTTCCCTTCCCCTTGGGTTAAACAGGAAATAACTGTGAACAAGACTAAACTCCCAATGTGCAGCCCCTTCTTTTGCTGGGTTTCGTTTTGATTGGGGTGAGGGGGGTGGCGCAGGGAATGGATGGTGTTTCAGAAAGAACTAAGAATTTACATACCCTTGAGGAAGGAAAAAGGATAGAAAATGGAGGCAAAACAGAACCAAAACATAAAATGGGGAGAGCAGCCTAAGGCATTGAGACAAACATCTATGCTACAGATCACTTGGCTAAACATGAAAAGGGATAAAAATTCATATTCCCCCCTGCCCCATGCTGTTCAGGAAACCAAGACAGTTCTATTCTAAGGGGGCCCCTCTGACTCAATCATCCAGTCCTATCTTTGTCATAGGCATCCCCTTGTCTCCAGTCTAAGCTGAGTCCCACATGCTCCAAATAACGAGTTTAGTTTTAAGACATGTGGTGGTCTTTGTTCACAATGGCTCTATGGAAGGGATCTACCAGTGGTTTAAGGTCTTAATCATAAGCTTAAAAGACAACATCACCTAAAGAAGGAAAATGGAAATTGCTTCTTCTAGTCCTACCATTTTTTTAGTAGCCACAAAAGCTTATTTACTAAAGCAAAGTAGCATTACTTGATTTCAATAAAGTCAAGGAAAGAATCAAAGGCACATGACTAGATAGAAAAGGAGTTAAAAAAAAAAAGATGCTCTTAGAACATTCCTGTCTAAGTGTGTCCTACCTGAATCAATTGAACATACTTGTGTAATCTCATACTATCATTAAATAACTTTGAGCTTCAGTCCTCAGTCAACAAATGTTCTTTATGCCTGTCACATCCCATTTTCCTCCTTAACTCAATTACAGAACATTTGTGAACTTTATTCCCTTAATTGTTATCTGAAAAGAGAGACCACAAACAGCAACCATGATAGCAGCCAGGATAGCTAGTCTTGGTAATTTTAACATGTCATGTTCATTCTGGTTAAACTATTATAATTAACAAGAGACAAGGTGGGAACCTTATACCACAGCTATACTACTCTTCTCTCTTCTGCTTGGTCCCCAAATTAGCTATGTCTCATGTTATTACGTGTCTTTGTTGAACCAAAGTACCAAGGTTCAGTACACAGCTCATCCTGCTCAGGCCAATCCCTTTTAATATATGAATAGGAGGGAAAGGAACCTAAGCAACACATCCAGAGAGAAAAGAATGTGGCTTTAGTTTAGGACCAGGGATAGCAGCTCCCTGTTTCCTTGTACCTCAAAAGCACCTTCCAAATTAATAAACTATCAAAGTTAAGAGTCCTTAACCCCAAGCATAATGTGCACAACACACACATCCCAATCAGTAAATCATCAAATTAGGAGAACTCTTACCTGACATTGATTAGATACTGGGCCAGGCTAATGCTGGCAGCAGATCCAGTGATGGTAACCTGCCTATCAGTAGATCCTTCCACTGGATTGGCAATTTTGATCTGAGCCCCAGACATCTGACGAATCTCATTGATTTTGGCGCCTTGACGCCCGATTATGCAGCCAATTAACTTGGGGACAGGGTGGGAAAAGGGAGGGGAGAGAAAGAAAAAGGCAAACCAAATTAAGGATAGCTCCATGCCCTATTCACCCAACTCAACACCAGTAACACTGTAGGTGCATAATAAATCCTTGATTAGGGGTGGGGTGGTATTGTTAACCATATGCTTCTAATCAGAAAATCAGAACTTTTCTGTTATTAGTCCCTTATCTCCCCTTTTCTTTCCCACTTAATGACTTGAGAGGCAAGTAGCCCCCAGGGCTTTTAATGTGTATGTATGTATGTGTATGTATTGATACACATCCACACACATATACAGATCTTACTATATATAGCTAGATCCACACCTACATATATCTACATATCTAAGCTGAAAATTATACCATAGAAATGTAGGAGTCTTAGGCTGAGTTGCAGTTTAAGCCCCCACCCACCAATGCTTTGACCACATACCAACCCTATCTATATCAATTCTACAGGCGTCAGGTGTTTTAATAACAGCTCAAAAGACTGTGCATCTAGTGAGAAGCACAAAAAAGAGGGAAAAAAATTCAATTCTACCTAGTGTCTCAGTACCCAGTTTAATTACCAAAAAAAAAAATCTACATTTAGAATTCACAGATGACTTTTGCCTTTGGTTTTAGGAGCACAGGAGTCCTACTTAGGATGAACAATTTCCATTTAGCTTGCAATTTTTCTACATTTAAATTGGCCTTACAGCCCATTCTAACTTGCCATAATTTCTTTATTACCCCCAACTCATCTAATGACTCCCACTATCTACCAAATAAACTTACGTCATTTGGAATGGTGAGTTCATGAGAAGTAGTCTGAGCAGATGCATCCAAACCTGCTAAAAGACAGAAGAGACCAGGGAAAATTTAATGCACAGTAGAGCAGGCTCCCACTCTGTAGCATATTAACCTTAATAGGAAACAGAACAGACCACAAAACCCAGCATTGACTGTTGGAATTCAGGACTACCTTGGTGAGGCTCCCAAGGAGGAAGAAAAGGTAGATAATGCTGTAAGGGCTTCCTCCACACGAACCCTTCCCCTCAAAGAGGATGCCTCATTTATCACCTTCCTTTCAAACCAGGCCTGCAGCTTAGAGAGGGTGCAGGAGACCCTTATACAGGACCATTATTAACACCAGGCTTTGTCTGGAAAACTTCAGCTACCCTCCCACTCCATCAGCAACCACAGTTGGTGTGTTCCAACTCTGCCAATCTTACCCGAGGCCTACTGACACCAGTACCAACAATACCAGGCTAGTTATCAGGAAGCCAGGGTTCTGCTTGGCACACATGCAGAGTTTCATTTTAAGTACAACCACACCAGTAACACACCCCAGTTTAGCCTAGACAAGCTCAAAAGGATAAAAACTGGCAGTCAGGTAAGGGGAATTAAGGCAGGGGTTTCTCTAGATTCTCCCCATAGAAAATGGTCAATTTCTTTTCTTCTTTTTGTTTTCTTTAAAAACCAAGTTTTCCGCCCCCAGCAAGAATCCCATTCCCCAGCAATTTCAGAAAGGAGCAGAGGACCTAGACTAAACAAACCAGTCCAACCGATTAACCTTTCCAGCCCCATCCTGCTCTCAGATGTGGCTGCTTGTCTCTACAGGTTTTAAAAGGGGGAGGAGGACCAGATCCATCAAGGGACCTCAGGGCTTCAGGCCCACACCAATGCTCTCTCAGCTCCTTTGCCATGTGAAGGTCGCTGGTATGGTTTGTGGGCAGTGAAACAAAAAAGACTCCAACCAGTTTATTAATATAACAGTAGAATACTACAGATTTTTTTTAATCATTACCCCAATAGCCTTTCACCTCTGGAGAGCTGGATTCAATGCCTGTTAAGATACAAGTGAAAATGAGTTTGGTGGTCTCGTCCTAATCCCTAAGGGACAATTCATCCTTATTATTATAAAAAACTCTACACAATTTGGCACAATGGATAGTCTCTACCCAGGTCTAGGAATAGCTGGTGGAGAGAAAGGGGGTGCCAGTCAGATCCAGGAGGCAGCAATCAGAATGGGTGAGAAGAAAGTCAGCCTACCCTGGGCCTGACAAGCACTCCCAGCCCTCCCCCCCAACCTTCCAGGGCCATTTTAAAACAACTCACCCCAAAAGAAAACCATGTTTAAAAAATAGACATTACCTCCTGGGGTCTAGACACACTAGACAGGCTTTAAAAGCAGCAGGATGCCTGGTATCGCAGTTTTGGTTTTTGTTTTTTATTAGAGACAAGCTGGGGCCTTGGGGCCTGGCCTCTGGCTTGCAATATACCTTACAGAACAAATACTGAGGTATCCATACCACTGAATCCGGTGTTGCCATGCGTCATGGGAAAGTGAGACTGTTGCATTGCCAACTGGTGCAGCTTGGTCAACTGGAGAAGAAAGGAGAGAAATAACAGGTTTAAAAAAAGTAACAATGCAGGACTCAAATCAAAGAGTGCTTATTATAGTTAAGAAATAGAGGAATACTCAACCCACAAAAATTGTCAAATATCTCCCCCAACACAATCCACCACTAAAAATGGGAAGCTTAAGTAATTCCTGGGGATGGGCACTCTCTTGGAATAGGGAAGGGAGGATTTGAAAAAGGGAAGAGAAGAAACAAGCTTAAGTTATATGATAAGCAGGAGCACCCACCCCACACCCACTCTTTTGGGTGCTACTCCACGGAGGCCTCTGCAGTCAGTGCAACAGTTGCCCCAGGGACAAGCACACACACAAACTAGGAAAACAAACTGTGCAGTTGGGTACTAAGGAAAACACACCATGCAGGACTCTGTCAGTACTGGGAAGAACGGAGGGAAGTTAGAGGGCAGGGAGACTGTAAGGAGGGGAGATTAAGAAAAGAAACCAAATTATGTTTGGCATTAGCCCACCCACTTCTCAAGAACAATTCCAAAAAGCTACCTCCCTCCTCTTCTACATAAAGCTACCCTGCAGCTGCTGCAAACAATCCCTCCATATCTACTTTCCCCTCACAGGGCTTCCTACTAAAAGAATACCAATTTCTCAATTCCCCAAGGCTAATGCTCAGCTCCTAAAGGATTAGTAAGGGTGAAGGAAGAATGTAGGAGGAAATGCCCAAATCTGAACACCAGAATCTCTGTACAGCACTTTGATTTCCCAATTTAATGGAGGAGCTGAAATAGGAAATTTCAGGTTCCTGTCCCATCCCTAACAATTAATAAGTACCTTCGACCCACCATCCCAAGACTCTGGGAATAGTCTGGTCCCACCCCCACCACCAGAAATAGAAAGAGGGCTACATGCGAAGAGTTTGTCAAGGAAAGACAGAGGAAGGGATCCCAGCCCACTACATCAGTCAAAACGTGCTGTGCCCTGAGAGAACAATGACAATTTATCATGGTGTGTCTGCTTTGTTTTCTCTTTAACAGAGGGCACTAGAACCAGATGGGGTTAAGTACAAGTTGTGCATCTTTGGGCTGCACCTTTCAGGTGGGTACAAATGCCAACAGGGAAGAGGAGGTGGCATAATACCCTGATGTGATTTCTTAAATTATTATTTAAGGACTTAATTCATGGAATAGTATTTTAAGGAAAACAACTTGTTTTAAATCACATCTGATTTTAAAACCCAGCTCACTTCCGGCTACTTGGATGGGAGAAAGCACTCAGAAAATTTGATGGGAGAGGGAGCTTTCAAAACAAGAAGTGAAAACAAAACTTACATCTGGCTGTGGAATGGCATACTGTCCTTGAATGGTATAGGCCTACAAAAGGAGGAAAACAGTCCTATTAAAAACCAATCGTGGACAGCCACCCAATGGGGGGGAAAAAAAAAGACAAAGATTTCAACTAGCCAGGAAGCCAGAGAGCTGAACTGCAGGAACAGGGGAGCCAGGGATTCATTCAGGCAGTAGACAGGTATCTCCTACACATGAATGGGCCTGCAAGTTGGCCTTGCATGGACACTGAGCACGACCTGTTTATTCTGGGGAGCCTGAGGGAAAGGAACTGAGGTCCTTGCAAATATGAAGTGTATATACATCTGTTTCTTAATGGAAATGTGAGAGATGGTATAGGAAATCATGTCCTGACTGACCAACCCTCCTCCTCCTCCTCCCTGGGTACACAACATCCTTGGAGGAAGGGAAGACTTATTCCTTTTCTCAACCCCAACAACCCTGTGGTTATCCCCTCTTCTCTAGGTGACATGAATGACTTGTGTCTATGTGATGTCTTGAGTCACTACCCTGTCCCTATCCCTCTGCTTGCTCTATAGTCTTCTAAAAGAACTTTGATGCGCTGGAAAGCTAGCTGGACCCCTGAGATTGGGAACTACCCACGTGAGTACAGTAATTCTTGTACTCAAACCTTACTTTCTGCCCCCTCCCCTCCATAGTAGCCACTTGTAGCATCCACTATCCCTCTTCCCCCCCACCACCACAACCTCCCCAACAAGTTAGCTGGGCCTTTGGGGCAGTGGGGTAGGGTCAAGAAGGGAAGGAAGAGATGGGAAGTGAGGGAGGGAGATGGGAGTGGCTGGTTAAGAAGATGTTGTGAAGCATCTCAAGCTTCTGCCATCAGCTGCCAGTTCCCAAGTGCACCAAGGTAGGGGTGGGAGGAGGGTGGAGACGGGGTAGAAGGAAGCGGGGATGGGTGGGGAAAGGGGTTGAACAACAACAAAAAAAGAGTTGGTGTTACCATCTGATGGGCTACGCGGCCTGTGTGAAATGAGGTTGGGGGAGGGGGGGGTCAGTCCAGGTCCCCGTGGACAGGTGGTGTCCACAGCACAAAAATCACCAGCGCCACTGGCCCCCCTCGTGTTGGCAGTCTCGGCTGAGGCGGAAGGATTGAGTGAGCCTTGGAGACTGAACATCCCCTCTCACCTCTAGAGGTGGTCCCTCCAGGTCAGGGTTGAGGCACATGGACGGGGTGGTGTGGGGAAAGCTCGCACTGTCGCTGCCTGTGCTGTACCTGTCCTGTGGATAAATAGAGGATTTCAGTCTCCAGGGCTGTCAATCCGGCACCTTGTCACCAGCATGAAATTCACACAAAAAAAGGCGTTTAATTTTTTTTTCTTTTTTCCTTTAAAAGGAGCTCACAACATGGTCTGAAACGAGCCGCAGTGTTTTGTTTCTTTCTTTTTTTAAAAAAAGTTACCTAGTGGCAGATTTCACGCCGCGCGCTTGGGCTGTTTTTCAACAAAGGGACAGGGATGGAAGAGCTTAAGGAACCAGACCTAGGGTAGTTCCAGGGATTCTTTAGGGAGTAAAACGACCCTGGAGTCCACTCCACCACACAGGAGCAGAAGGGATACATGTCCACTTGTGGGCAGACTGGAAGCTGGTCCAAACAAAAAGGCCACTGAGAAGAATGCTCCAGGGCTGGGCCACTCACGGAAGAAGCTGCAAGCCTTTAGAGGGTGGTCAACTGAAAGGGAATTGCCAGGGAAAAAGGGAGGGGAGGAAAGAGAGGTATGAAGGGGAAGGTGGTAGGTTGGGGAACGGAAAGGAACTGAAAGCAGGACATGTAAATGGACCGCAATAGCCTGGGACTAGTGCAAGTCCCAAACCAGGATTGGAAAATCCAGGAGTAGTAACCTGGACCTCCAGTTTAGAGTAGAAAAGTCCTCAGCCTACCCCTCTTCACTGTACTGACTGGGTCTCTGCTTATCCCACCTATCTGCCCCTGTCTCTCAAAACCAGTTTTCCATGGTGGTGCATGAGTGCTAAAAGTGAGTGTACTGTGTATCTACTGAATGAACCAGAGGAATGTGATTTGCCTTCAGGGCTCTGTGAGAGTCTTTAAGATTCCAAGTCAGCCTAAACACTGTGCCAATTCTCTCAAAATGTGAATGAGATGGACCTCAGGACTATGATGTTCTGATCCCAGGCCCCTCTGGTATCCCCTTTTATATCTGGTTCCAGGTCAAATGGAAACAAGGTAGAACTGGTAAGGAGAGGTAGAAAACAGGTCATGCTCGGGGTGGAAAAAGGCTCAGCTCCATCCACTTGCCCCAGCCAGCTACCAAAGTAACAAGTTATGTTTTCAAGTTGAACCGCAATGCTCCCATACTAGCCTACCTATTATTACTTCAAATCCTAATGGAATGGCTCTTATAGGGTGCTGGCCAATTCCCCTGCGATTATCACAAGCATGGCCTGGGTTTAAACCACATCGTAGGAAGCAAACTTAAGGGAGTATTGGGGTAAAAGAGGTGCTTTGGTACCCTCAGAGGTTCTAACACAAATGAGGACAACAAGCTCCCTTCAATCCTTAGACACTGCCCTAGCTGAGTCATATACATACATATATACACCATGTGGATTCAGAACCAGTGCTTAGGGAGGTTAAGAGCCTGGGAGACAACACACTGGAGTTTGGGGGTAAGGGGATAGGAGCAGGGGAGGTGAGGTGGGGGGGGAGGGGAAGTTTGTAGGACACTCAAGTTCAGGACCCTCGGTTTGACAGACCACCGTCCAGATAATGTTCCTCAGAGGTCTAGTCCTTTAAGACCTCCAACAAGACCTCTAGATCATCCCATTTTAATCAGAATATGAATGGGGTGTGTGAGGGGAGGGAGGAGGGGAAGTGACAGATTATTTAACCCTCTCTCTGCTAACCCAGCCTCCCACTAGTTTCCCTTCTCCAAATAGAAATACCTCTTCAGAGTGCCTACAGAACTTCCAATACCTGCTGAAAATTAAAGAGGGGCTCAACATAGATCTCTCTAAGAGGAAAAAATGTTTAACTTTAATTTTTTTTTTACTCAAAAAGAAAAACAAAAACAAAAAGCAAAGGAGAGGTCATATGGTGACCTGAGTACAGCAAACATGCAGAGTGGCCTGGTGTGTCGCTGGCAAAGTTGGCAGCTGAATATAACTTGCCCACCCCGACCCAGAAATGCCCACAAAAATCCAAGTTTCTTACCTGACCACCTGCAAAGATGACTGGAGAGCTGGACGGCTTGGGCCGGTACGGGATGGTCACGCCCTTCGGGGGAGACTGGGAGAGAGTCAGAGGGGAAAAAAAACAAAAAGAGATAAGGTTTCAAAGCTGTTTCAGCTGTGTGGCTAATGCTCACACAGGTCACAATAAAAACATAGCAAATCACCCAGTCTTCTGCCTAAGTATAATCTTTAACAGTCTGAAGAACGTACAATAACACTGGGCTAAGTTCTAGCTATACAACAAGCTTGGGCATGTAACTCAAAACAAAATGGTCTCCCAAAAAGATCTTAAATTATGCTGAAAACAACTAAGTTTACTTGTGGAAAGAAAACCTGAGTATGACCTGTTTTTATTTAACAGATAAGCCAAAGATGTTCGTGCCTTTTTATGTTCTGGGCCATCTAGACCAGAAGGTTAAATAAAAACCAGAAGTTTGTTTCTGGCTTGATTATAGGTCTTGTCCACAGAGAGAGGTAGCATAGCCTGGCTGTTTTATACCTACCACTGCTTCTTAATTTCTGATATTAAACTTCCTTTTCTTTTCAATAAAACCAAATCCAATTTTATAACCTCAAACTGTTTCTTCTTCCCAACCTTTGCTGTCTATTTGGAATCAGTTCAATAGTACGGTGCCAGACTTCATTAAGTCTGGACTTTCAAAAGTTAACACCTTGTCCTGTGAGTCTAACCTAGGGCATTTCTGTCATCTACCGTGCCCAATTAATGACCTCCCTGCCTCTTTGAAGTTTAATGGGCTGAGATCACTGTCACTCAGTAGTTTCTATTTCAGAGCTCTGGACTTGATAAAGCCATAAGGAAAGAAAAATATAAATACAGGAAGTGATGCTTTCCAAATACACTCAACCTAATTCTAGCCTATCTAAATTTACTTTATGTGTTGCCCCCCCCATCCCCCAACAGCATGAGCCTGAGGGCTTACCTCCAACATGACCACGCAGATCTGTTTGACACACTCAATGATAGATTGCGGGATGCCAGCAATAGTGATGGCCCGCTCAGTTGAGTTTGGTAGCATATCCCCTGCCACCTGGACCTGAGCCCCTGTACTCTTTGGGGCAAAAAATGTAAACAAAACAAGTTAGACAAGCATATACTTCATTACCTTCTTAATGGTAAGTAGGAAGCTACAAGTCCCACTAGTGCCTTATAGCCATAAGTTATACCCTTCCCCCTTCAGCACTCCCTTCCTACTCTTCCCCCATTCCAGCTGAAATGGTATAATCCAAGCTGAAAATAAGTCAGGCTCCAGAAGCTGGGGGCTGAGTAACAGACTAAATTTAACCTGATCCCAAGAAAAGGTTCCTTCAAGACTATGCCTCCAAGCTAATGACCTACCTACTCTTTTGCCTTTCCTGGCCAGAGGGGGGAAAAAAAAACCAAGGAAGCATGGTCTCTACAGGGTTCATAGTTATTTCTCCAGAACAAGAGGTTTTTTCCCAGAAAACAGAGTAGCATTCCTCTAGGAGCCATTCAAGTTTCATTAACATTCAAACTCACCTCCCACCAGAATACGTAAGTATTTTGCTTCTATAAATCAGTAAGACAGAATTCCACCTAAAACCTAGGGCTCCTACTCCCCCATCATACAAAGGCTTGATCAAGAAACAAATTATTTCCCCAAATTTCTCTCTCACATTCTAATACCATAACTCCCTTGACTTCTAAGCTCCCAAAGACCCTCTCTTTCACAAAAGCCTAAGAATCAAACTAGTAATGGCTTTCATCCCATTAATTAACCCCAAGTAATTCTGAGTTGAAAGAGGCTCGATTTTTTATTCATCCCAGATCATGACGATTCTAAAAGCCAAAAGATCTACAAGTATACTTGAAATGGTGCTGGAATAGTTCAGGTTCCTAAAAGGTACCCAAAAAGTGCCAACCTCTCTTATTTCCTTGATCTTGCATCCTCCTTTTCCAATGAGAGAGCCACACTGGCTAGCAGGGACCACAAGCCTCAGGGTGACTGGGGGTCTACTGGCAGCTGTACTATTGGTCATAGAGCTGCTGATGTCCTGTAAGAGGAAGGAAGTAAGGTCAGGAAACTAAAGGGCAACAATCAGATCTTCGGCAGTCAAGAGGAAACAGAAACTACTAATTAGTGCTTGGCATTCCATACTAGAGCCATTAACTGTAAGGCACTTTTCTCTGAGAAATCATCTTTGAGGCAGAGAACATGCTCCATCCATTAGTGGCTTTCACTGGGCTTGTGTCCTTTTTCTCTTATGGACAGGGGCATGATTAGTTGGGGGGAGTCAGGCCAGTGGAAGAGGTCACAAATAATAAATGAAATAAGCTTTCTGGAAGAGTTTGTATTTAGACAAAGGAAAAAAAGGCAACTGAATAGTTACAAACTACCAGTATGAAAGAACTATGGACTGAGTCCCACTGTTCCAAAGTACCAAATACTATACACTATCCAACTACTACAAACTGTTATCCTATTTAACACTCAGGGAATGAAAAAATCCAAAGCATCCCCTGCTCAGCAAATGCTTTGATTTTTAAAATGGGAACACCTCTACAAATGGCTCATCTCGTCTTAAAAGGGGAGCCTTATGTTACCTTGATAGACTAGCAAATTAGGAATATAAATAGATTAGGAATATAAGACTTCCTACCAAGTAATCCATTTAGACTTTTCAAATTACATGGTCTGTACTAGAATTCAAAGTCACTGAGAGCAGACCCAAGTTCAATCTTTGGATAATAATGTGTCCCTAGGAATCAATGAACCTGATCCAGGAAGCAGCAGGAATCAGGCAGTGAAAGTTAAGAGGTCTCATGCTTGATAAAAAGAGGAAAAGACATTTTGACCTTAAAAAAAAGGGGGGGAGGGGGGAAGAATGCACACAACACTTAAGGTTTAGCAGGGTTCCTGCTGATTTAAAGGAAAAGTTTCTGACCCTGAAAAGGATAAGGTTTCAGGTACCATTAAGCACTGACCACAAGCCAAAGCAGCAGCCAGATGAAACCTTTGCCTGTGGTATCAATTGCACAATTGGTTGCAGTACAGAAGGGTGAGGAGACTGAGGACTGGGCAGCTGATACATACTTCTAATATAGACATTCATACTTTTTCTTTAGATAGTAAGAGCAAAAAATTTAATGGTAAACCATGACACATGGGGCATTGGACAGTGAGGAAAATGTGGATTCAAATCTTGCCTCAAACATTTTTAAAGATGTGTAACCCTATGTAAGTCACTAAAGCTCTGAGCCTTGGTTTCATCTCTAAATTAAGCATGTTGGACTCAATGTTCGATAAAGTTCCATCCAGCTATAAAACTAAGATCTTATTATCTCTCTTATTTTCTGCTTTTACATAAAACCAGAAAGCTCAAGAGATTACTTAGAGGACTGCTGGACTTATGCTTTATAAACATGAAGCACTGTTTGTCTTCCAATATGAAGGGAGCTAGAAGAGCTTATTTTTGGTGTGATGGCCACAACAGTATTTAAATTTAATTTTAGACCAAAGGTGTTTTGGTATTTTTGTTATTGGAGGGGGAAGGGGCTGGGTATCCATCTATGTGTTAAGAAGAATCTTCACATCCGGATTTACAGGATGATGAAAGCCTAAAAATCTAAGACACTAAAGATCCTGTTTGAATCTGTAAACACCAGGGTGACACAAATGTGTATTTTCTTTTTCTCCAAGAAAAAAAATTTAACAATGAAGGGCCCTTGGTGCAGAGTAACAGACCAACCTCTTCCAGTTTGTCAATGATCATAGCAAAAGCTTTAAAGATGGCATTGGTGGGTCCAGCCAAAGTAATTATTCTCTCAGGACAATTCCCTTCTGAGATGTTGATACGAGC
This sequence comes from Vombatus ursinus, assembly GCF_900497805.2. Taxonomy (NCBI): domain Eukaryota; kingdom Metazoa; phylum Chordata; class Mammalia; order Diprotodontia; family Vombatidae; genus Vombatus; species Vombatus ursinus. Next base: position 514,674 of record NW_020952736.1, read on the forward strand.
ACCACTCTGTCGAAAAAATGTAAATAGAAGAGATGAAAAGGTAAATGAAAGAAATCAAATACACAAAATACCTAACACAGTCCCAACCCCCAATCCCCAAATTAGATTTAAGTGTGAAGGGATAAACATTTGACTCTGGGAACAGGCAAAGCCATCATTATTCTCAAACCAATTCTGTGCTTAGCTCTCCTTCTCCAGACTACAGCAGCCATCTTAGGTGCTAGATCTAGGCTGAGATTGGCCAGAACTACATTTCCCAGCATTCCTTTCTATCACATCAGAATTTTCATTTGCTGCCAGAACAAGCTCAAGTAAACAAGCTAGTAATACCAGTTCCTAATATGTCCTATTGGGACCCTCCTCCCACCTATGCCTAATTTTTGATTCCTAGTAGGTCTTCACCTACTTTTCTAACACCCAAATCCAAGAAACTTACCTCTTCACGCATCTTCTTCACCGACTCTCCTTTCTGCAACCCAAAGAAAAGACAAAAGTAAACTCCAATTGCTTCACAACCCCAATTGGCTAAACAGTAAATAAGATGAAGTAAACCTGTCTTACCTTTCCAATAATGCTTCCAACTTCCTGTAATTAGGAAAATAATTATCAATAAAGAGAAATACTAAAGAATCTAGTAAAATGGAAATAGTCATTCTTCTGCCCAACTAATCCACTACTCTTTGGATCTCAGTTACCACAAAGCTAAACAGCAGCATTATCTTGAAGATACTAGGCAATACTAGATTCATTGGGAAGTTACAGCCACCCCAAAGCAGAACTGGGTACCTTTAAGAACAGTGAATTCTTTCTCAAAAGGCAGAAATGAGTATGGGAGGGGAGGAAAGAGGAGATGAGAGATGATTTGACAATTTAGTCTAGAGACTCTCTTGTATCCCCCTTTTAACTCTAACTCTGTAACTATATTGCCTCTTTTTTATTTCACCCTTTTCAGGTCTTTTTATCATACTTATTCAGTAAATTTAATTCAACAAATTTATCACATTTTGAGTGGAAAGCAACAGTCCTGTGATTTCATTTTTATAGTAATTCTTGGTAAAAAAGTTCCCTACCAATGCTAGCCAATGACCTATACTGAGAATTTATATGATTTTGGTATTCAGGGTTAATACAGCCCATTATTATAACCACCACAGGACTAGAACTCTGGTCTTCTCTAAGTTCACCAAACTGTTTCTCAACTAGCTCAGGAAGATTCAATATTTAGATAGCACTGATAGAAATTAGCCTAATTAGTAGTTTTGCTAAATTACCCATCAGCCTTATTCAGCATATTTACATTTATAATTGTGTGATCATAAGATATCTGTCTGCAAGTATGTATGGGGAAGAATGATTTTCCCAATACTAAAGGCTTTCAAGCAAAGGTAGAAAATGACACCTGTGGATTCAGTTTAGAGAATTTCATACTTCAAGTGGGGTTCTAGTGATATTTTTTCTTTCTTAAAGAGTGGTATTCAGAGATTCCCCAATACTGTGAAGGTCCTAGTCACTGGGCTATGGGATGGCCTCTCATTATCTTGCCTAAAAAATGTATCCAATCTTCTCTAGTAAATGTAGAGTTTGAACAGAAAGAATGCCTGCCTTTTTCCTCACCACCTCCCATTTCTTTCTACTATGGTAAGCAAGAGTGCTACAGCTAGGCATCCTGCTGTGCTAATCTCAAGAACTCCAAAATAGGCACTCCCCCACCACCACCCTGACTCCTCCCCTAACATTTACTATGACCCAATTTCCCACCAAGGAAGAAGCTGGCACATACCTTTCCATGCATAAGTAGCCGGATGGTGAGAGTGACATTTAATCCACCTTCAATCACACCGGTGTCCATGTCGAGCAGTGTTCTGGGGATTTGGACTTTGTAAAGTGGTCAAGTCTTTGGTCACTGGTGGGAGTGGAAGCCAAAAACTGGAATGGCAAACGGTAAACTAAGTTAAAATAATGAAAACTTTAGGAAAAACTTTTTTTTGTCACCTGGGCTCCTTTATCCTTGATGACAGTCTCTCCAAATTAATGCTTTTACTTCTCATCTGCTACAATTAAACAGACCATCCCTTTGAAAAAATGGCAGTATTACCTCTAAGAAGAATTTATTCATACATGAACTATGTTATGAATTTCATGGTAGCAATGGTTTTTGCATTAAGTTGATAAGAGAACTTCTGAAGACGCACCAGGTTATCCTTTAATAAAACCACAAGGTTACCCTCCAGTTACAACTTCAAATGAACCTTAGTCATGTCTCTTTCCAAACCATCTACAATCTTACTACTCTGCCTCCATAAACCTGGAAGCCCCAAGGTTTTCCCTATCTCAAATTAGCAGTTTATAAAGTCAGACTCCTTACTAGAGGCAAATTCTAGGTCAAGAAATTCGAGTTATATCCAGTATAGGAGTTCGTACTTATAATTCATACATCAACTTTTGATATGTGATAAAATTTTCACATATACTACTTGATGCTCCTAACAAGGTAGTACACTACATATTCATTTTACATTGAGGGTATGAGAGATCAGTGACTCGAAATTCTAGTGGTTTTATTAGGGCCGTGGATTTGTGGTTCTTTACAGAAAAGATTCCAGTGCTCTTTTCTAACACTACCTCTCAACCAGAGTCAACTACGAAGCAAAAATACAGTTATGTCCCACCTATTATATTCATTGATCCCCCCTCCCCCAAGTTACTGGGAATAGAGATTCACAAAATCAGATTATTTAATGTTTTCTTCTTAATTGTTCCCCACTTTTGGGGGGGAGGGAATTGTTGAGATCTTGGCACAGGTTTAGCTACAGCAATTACTTCCCAAACTATAACAACCATTTCTGCAACCTAACACAAGATGTCCCCTCATCCTTCTATTTCCCCAATGACTTTTCAAACAACACCCCCTCATCTCTCAATGACACAGACCTCAGGGACCTCTCTACCCCCTGAAAGCACCAGATTTACTACCTCTTTATCCTGCTTTAAGGAAAAAAGTAGGTCCAAACAATTTTGAAAAGATTTTAAAATTATTACTGACTTATCCTCACTCCTTTAAAGTAGCAAATTACTCCTTGGCTACCAAGAACCTTCAGAAAACTATGTAAAAGAAGGGCCTAGTAGTAATAAGCTATAGCCAAGAATCCAGATGAGCATATGAAAGGTGAAAAAAGACAAATAAAAAGATATTCATCTATCATCTGTAGAGTGGTTTCTGGCTTTTTCTTTTCTTCAAAAGTTTAAGATTTCTAACATCAACATTCACTGCCTAAATTTTATAAGACATATTTTAGAAACAAGAAATGATGATCAACAAAGTTTGAAAGGCTAAGATAAAATTCACCCAATTTTAAACCATTAGTTGGATTTTAAGGAACCCCTTTCCTGAAACTTCAATTTTGGGCGTCCTTAACCCCACCCCCTCCCTATTAACTTGGGGGAGGTAGGAGGCTGCATTTTTTTTTTAACCCCAACCCTGCCGACTTTCTTGCCACCTCAGAATGGGACGTATGAACTGATGTTAAGCATATCAATTAAATGCGCCTACCAATCTCCCATAAATATCTCGGTGGACGACTAAAATGATGATGTTAATCTCTCCTGTTTCCCAGTTAAAAAAAATATCCGATATAACCTTTTAACTGAGGGAGAGGAATGGGGTGGGGGGGTGCAGTCTACCCTTTCTCCATCGATCCTGACACTCCGTCACTTCTCATCCGGGCATTTCCCACTTTTAAAAAATTCCTCCACCACCACTATTCCCCCCCCCAAAAAAAGGGGGAAAAGAAAAAAAATAAACGGCTCGGACGGGGGAGGGCGCTGCGGTCCGGGGGGAGGGGCCGGACCAGCGGCGCCTCCTCGTGTGGCTGCGCCAGCAGCCGCCCCCCGCGGGGAGCCGCGTTCACCCGCCCGGCCAGCCGGCCATCGCCTCACCCCCGCCCCCCCGTCAACCAACAAACCCGCCGCCCCCCCCCAACCTGCCGCGCGCGCGCCCTCCCAGAGTCTTGCGCAGCCGCCGGAGAAGTGGGGGGGGTGAGAAAAGGCCTTACGCGCGGCCTAGTAGGCCGCGCCGAAGCCAGGGCCTCGCGTGAGCCGCCGAGCGGGAGGGGTGAGGGAGAAAGCGGTCACGCGGTGTTACGTGAGGCCGGGGCTCGTGACCAGGCCTAGGGCCGGCTAACAGGTAAGGGGGGGAGGGGAATAAGAAATAAAGTCAGAGGCGGAGGGGGAGTTCTGAGGCTTACCTTCGGGCGCGAGGCGACTGAAGGGAAAAGGGGGAGCGGGCGGGAAAGGGAAGGGCGGGAGGCCGGGGGCGGAACAATAGGGGCGGGCGGGAAGGCGAGGGGGCACCCACGGGCGGGCGGAGGAGGAAGGGGGGGGTGGAGGAGGAAGGGGGGAGAGCGACCCCGGGGCGGGTGGAGGGCGGCGGAGGGCGGGCGGGCGGGCGGAGGGCGGGCGGGCGGGAGAGGGCGCGGGCTGCGGCTGCTCCGGCTGCTGCCTCTGCTGGTCTGGGAGGGGGACGGGGCGGAGCGGCCCGCTTTCAACCCCGCGCACCCTCCGACCCCGGAAGCGCTAACCGCCCCGGGGGCCGGCGAGGCGACGGCAGCGCCCAAACCTCCCCCACGCACAGCGGATGGCCTCCTTCCAGCCTAGAGCGGCCCCATGTGCAGCGTCGGTATCAACGAGATGAAGGCTGATAGCAGATTAAAGTTTGAGCTAGAGCGGCACGTTGGGGGAGCGAGGAGGAAAGTCAAGTCGCGACCCCTAGTGGGCAACGAAGGGGGAAGGAAGGCACTGTTGGTGAGTGAGGCAGAAGAGCAGCTAGAACAGACAGGGATGAGAAAGAAAGGGGTGGGGGGAAAAGAGGGCAAGGGTGTCATGGGGTAGGGGGGAGTGGAGTAAAGAGGAGAGAATTACCAGGGCTAAGAGAAGGATTAGGAGAGCCAACAAATAGAGGATTCTGAATAAGCGCTGTTACAGGGACAGGGGAAACTTTTTGAATTCCCCCCCAACTCACTCTCTGTCTGTCTCTGTCTCTCTCTGTCCGTCTCTCTGTCTCTGTCTGCCTGTCTCTCTCTCTCCCTCTCTCTCTCTCTGATCAGGGTACAAGGAAATATATTGGTCAGAAGATAGTTCAGCCATTGCAGCCTTCCGTAAGGGCAACTCCAAGAGATGGTCAGATTTGATGGAGGAATCTTGAGAAGGTCTGAGCAGTGAAGGACTCAATGAATTGGAGCAGGAATAGCTGATATTTTATATAATGCATATGGTTTACAAAGCTATACAAAATATATGTTATCTCATGTAAACCTCAAATTGAGGTGGGCCCCACAGATGATTTTCATTCCCATTGTATAGAATGAGAAAACTGAGGCTCATAGAGATTAAGTGATTTGCCTGTAGTCACACTGCTCTTAGGAGTCAGAGGCAAAATACAAATCAGATCTTCCGTTTCAAGGCTCTTTCTACTATAATACTTACTTCCCCAAATATCAATGTTTGTTTCTCCAAGAGATTCAGAAAAGACACACTACCCCAGCTCCACTCAAACTGATGGGAGCCACCTAAGAAGAGATCTAGGAAGTTATCTTATTTGACTAATCATTGTGCAAGTGAAGAACCTGAAGCTCAGAAAGTGAAGTGACTTGTCCAAGGTCACCCAGGGAGTAATGTAGTAGCAGAGCCCAGGTCCTCTGGCTCTAAAGATGGTTGGTACATGACACTGAGTTTACTCCCTATCTAGAACCCTGAGGCTCATCTATGCAATCTGTCCTGACTGCATAAATCGATATATCCATCTTCTACCTGCTCTATGTAGTCATCTAAGTCCCTTTTCATTTACGCTCTATAAAAACATTTGTTCCCCTAACCTCTCTCATCCACTCTAATCTCAAACACTCTCCCCCTGTCAACCCTGATATGCTCTTGGACATAACCTTTCCCCAACCCCTCTCTACCTCCACAGATCCTTTCCACTGGCTTTTAGATGACCAGTCAACAATTCCTCCTCATCTTCTAGCTCTCCATTTGCCACTGCTTCAGCCTCCCAGCACTAATTACAGTTACAAAGAAAGTATTTTTTTTAAGCCTTAAGCATCATAAAAATATTAATTATTATTAACAAACAAGCTATTAACCTGTTTCCCTTGAGCACAACTCATTACTATCCTTTCTCTATAATGCTTCTGCTCTCTAATATATACGATGTTACCTGCTAGACACGTCCAGGTCCTTGTTCTGCCACCGTAACTTAACAAATTTATGCCACAAATTAAAATACACTCTCTGAGCCTTATCACTGCCATTGAGTGACCTCCAGGACTGCCTCTCCCACCTTCCTTGAGTTTAGCATTCTTTTAGTCTCTCCTACTAGTCCCTTGGAGTCCTCAGTATTGTTTGGTGACCCTTCTAACACTGGCCTCTCACTAAGGTCCTCACCACCTGGAGACTTCTATCTGCATCCTACTTGTGCCACCCAGAGAGATGGTCATATGTAGACCACATCATCTGCACAGCCTCCAAGATCTTGAATTCTGACCTCAGTTCCCAAACGGTTTCCTGGTGTCACTTTAACGTCCCCAACTTCATCCCTGTTCTGACTTCACTTCCTTCCCTCAAATGGTTATTCTCAGTCCTTATCCTCCTTGACTTGCCCCTTCCCGTAATTTGCCTGTTTGTGTTGCAGATTCCACCAACCTCCCAGGCCTCCAAGCTCAAAACCCAAGTGTCATCTTTGACTCACCACTCTTTCTCATCCATCACATCTACTCTGTTTGTTTTCCTATTTCCAAGTATCATGTTTGCTATCTCCACATGCCTCAGGGCTACCTCAAATTCAACAGGTTCAAATACTCATACTGTCTTCAAAAACCTGTCCCTTAATTTTCTAGTTTCTGTTACTGACACTACCATTCTTAGTCCCCGGGGCTCAAAATCTCACTGTCATCCATGACTCTCCCCTCTCCCTCCTCTCTGATCCTCAACAATCAATCAGCTCCTGTCCTTTTTCTCAGAAATCTCTTTAAAATCTGTCTCTTCCTTTCCACTCTCACTGCCACTATATAGTTCAGGCTTTTATGGCCTCTTGTTGCACTGTCGTATAAAACTGCAAAAGCCTCTTAAATGGCCTCCCTGCCTCCAGTCTCTCCCCTCCCCAGTCCCATCTCGCTGTTGCCAAATTCATCTTCCTGATGTGCAAGTCAGATGATGTCAGTTCCCCACTCAAAATGTATCATATAATTCTCCATTATAGAATTACAGAATCTTCTTCAGAATCATCTCACCTAATCCACCCCCAAGCCAGATAGGAATCCTCTTTATAACACCCATGACAAGTGGTCCTGTAGCTTCTGCTCAAAGACCACTAGTGATGGGAAACTCATTACCTCTTTAGTCAGTCCACTCCACTTTAGGGTGGCACTGACTGTTAGGCAGTTCTTCATTAAACTGAGCTAAAACAGCATCCCTTGCCACTTGCATCCACGGCTCCTAGCTCTGCCCACTGGAGCAGAACAAGTAGAAGGAGTCTTGACTCCTCCTCCATATACAGCTCTTCTAATACCTAAACACATCTATCCAGTCTTCTCCCAACTCAAGAGCTGTACATTTGATACCTATGCTATCTATATCTTCATTCAAGTCGCTGATTAAAAAGGATAAGCAGCACAAAACTAATGACAGATCTCTGGGGTGTTCATGAAAAACCTCTCTGTAGGTTGATAGCTATCCATTAATATAGAAATCAGTAATTCTATGGCATAGTTTCCAGGCCTTTCATCATCCTCATGACCTTACTTTGGAATTGCTCCAGGTTCCTTTCCTAAATGTGACCCTCAGATTGGACTACAATACTCCAGATGCAGTCTGACGAGGCAAGAGCCTAGTAGGAATATCACCTCCCTTGTTCTGGCTACTGTACTTGTAGTACTGTACTTGATGTAACCTAATATATAAGCTTTTTTGGTTGTTGAATCATATTAAGTTTGTAGTTCACTAAAACCTCCATATCTTTTTTCTGTCAACTTATAGTCCAAAAATTCTGTGCTCCACCGTCCATCTTGTGATTGATTGATTTTGTAGAATGTAGAATTTGCATTTATCCCTTTTGAATTTCAATTTATTAGACTTGGTTCATCATCATTCTAGCCTGTAGAGGTATTTTGTGCTATATATTATGTCAGCTATCCCCCTAGCTTTATACTATCCAAAAATCTGTTAAACACGTCACTCACGCTTTCACTCAAGTCACTGATAAAAATGTCAACAACATAGGGCCAACGAGAGATCTCCGGCTTACTCCATGAAAGAGTTCTCCTCTTCGGATCACAGTCTTAAAGCTGAGAGGAGCCTGAGAACTCTGCTCATTCATTTTACAAATATGGAAACTGAGACTTGGGGAGAAATTAAATGACTTGTTTGAGATCAATCCATTCCTCTGACTCCAAATTTAGCCCTCTTTCCACTGTAGACAGCTGTATGACATCAATCCATTAATCACTACACTTTGTATCTTGTCATTTAACCAGTTCTGAACCATCTAATTCTCCTATCACCTAATTCACATCTCTCCACCTTGTTCATAAGACACTGAAATAAAGTAATGGATGGAAAGTGGACTTGTCAACCAGAAAGAGCCATATATAAACCTCGGGTGGTATTATTATTGCATAAACTACATGATTCTTATCCTGCCCAGGCCCATCCATGTTCTAGCTCCAACCTACCTTTCTTGTGCCATTCTCCTTCAGGAATTCTATGCCGGAGCAACCAAAACTCAAACAAACTTCTAGTGGTTTCCCCTCTGGCCCCATCTCATCCCACCTCCGTAAATTTACACGTGCCCGGGCTTTGCTTGGAAGAGATTCCCCTTCCCCCATGCCAACCTTCTGAAAGCCCTTTGCTCAATCTAGGCCCAATTCTGCCTTCTCTTCCACGAAGGCTTCTTTAATCCCCCCAGGAGTGATATCTCCCCTGCCCCCATCTGTGCTCATGCCACTCCCTTTCTGACCTCTCCTACGCAATTAATCAATCATTCTGTACTTGTTGGTAGTCATTGGTGTATGTCTCAAACTCTTCCTCCAATGGGATTTTAAGCTTCTGAAGGAATGACACAATGGGAGAATTCTAGAGTGCATCTTTGTAATCCCCATATCTAGGATATGCCTTCTACTAGTGTTGAATAAAAGTATGAAACTGAAACTCACCAAATTTTGGTGAAATAATTAAATTCCTCCCAATAAATTTTACTTCCTAGACCAACAATGATAAAGCTTCAATCTTGACCCTGGGAATGGGGGGGAGGGGGTGTAATAGTTAAAAATTGCTCCGAGGAAAGGGATGAAATTTAAATTGAACAAATGAGCGATTTTACCCAAGGCTATCTTGACAGGAGCAAAGCAAACTGATAAGGAACATATTCCCCATTTCCCCATTGGCCCAAAGATAAACTGTCTACTCTTCAAGTCTCACAAATACCTTCCTAAACTTACCATTTCCCAACAGAGTGGAAATCTTAGAACACTGTCTTTGGTAGGGAGAGACCAAAGTCAGAGGAATCAGAAGCCTGAGGAAGAGTAAGTTGGTGGCATAATTAAAGTAGAGCACTGGAAGACCATGGAAAGAGAACCAAGGCTCTCTGTTTATAGTCGGTAACACTGCAGTGCTCTCCCTAGTAAGGGAAAATCATCTTAGGCAACATGGACTGAGGAGACAGGGAAAGGTAGTAGGGGGCGGGTGAGGGCAGCATCTCTGGATCTTGTGTTTCTTTTAGACTTCTTTTATGTCCTTCTTCCTTGCTATTCCCTCTCTTGTTTCTCTCACGTGACACACTGCTTAATCTCTATCTCCGGCTCTGTTCCTCTCAATCTGGGCATTTCTCTCTGTGCTCTCCATATCTCCCTATTACTGTGTCCATCTTGTCTCTGGAAAGGAAGAGGTCTGCAGAGGAGGAAATGAGATCATAGAAAATTTGAGAGAGGAAAACTATTAGAAAAGCAAAAAACCCAGCCATGACACCTAAAAAGAGGACTCAGGCCTTGGAAATCAAAAGAAATCTACACAACATCATATTCTAATTATGTCACAATTGGCCTAGGAATAAAGGAATATCTACAACGCTCTGCCAGGATGCATCTTTGTGCAAGCCATTCTCTGTGATCTGGCAGACACCAGTTCTCATGCTATATTCCGTTGATCTAACCTCTGTTCTATGGGCTCAAAAGTAACAGGGTTCTCTTCTTGTTGCTAAGATATCACCAGGTAACTAGCTCTCTCTCTCTCCCAGATGGGCCTCATTCTGATACTATCGCTCCTATTCACTCAATTTTGTCCCCCCAACAGAACACAAGCACCAAACGCAGAGACTTTTTTGTTTAGGACCCACCCTAACTATTGTTGATAATCAAAGTTGGTTGAACTTCATTGAATTAATCCAAACCTTCAATAAACAGTTATTCAGCACCTACTATATGAGAGATGTTGGGCTAGGTGCTAGAAGAAATGTAAGACAAGACAGACTTCATGAAGAGCTTACACTATAATAGGAAGGAAAATCACAAATACATATATGCCTACACTGCAATGGAGGGAAAGTGAAGGAGGTATAGGAAATTTAAGATTGGAGAGATTTCTTTACTGCTCCCTCCTCTGTACTGCCCCTCTACCCCCACCGCCTGCCTCTGTAAATCACAGGCTTCACAGTGATGTCAGCTGAAGTCATAAGATCATGGACTTAGAGGTCATCTAGGTAGCCTACTCCCTTATTCAGTAACCTGCAGTGCTCCCATCCCGGACTTCCAACCCCACCCCCACATCCTGTTTCTCTATTTCAGCTAGGCAAACCTGTCCCTTCTGCCACAAACATTGCATCCTCTCTGAAACGTGAGCCTTTACATTGAGGTGTTCTCACCTGGGATGCTACCTTCTGTGCTTCCACTTTGCATGCTTAATCCAGGACTTCTCTCCACCTAGAGGCATGCAAAATATGCATCCCATCCTCCTAAAGCCTTCTCTATCACATGATATATTAAGCTGTCCAGTAGTTGCCTTAGGTCTCTCCTTTTTTTGTTGGTTGCTATGTCTGGGCCTGTATTCTGACCTTTCCATTAGCTTAGGAGGCTGTCCAGGGACTGCAACTATCTCCTCCTCCATTGGGCTCTACACTCTCAGACACCCAGGACACAGCTTACGAGGAACACACCAGCAGGCCAGATGTACTCAGGCTTATTTCTTTATGGAGAGAACAGTACTAATTGACAGATTTTCACAGTCCAAGAAAAGTCAGTTTGAAGGGTCCAGTATGGATTAAAGAAAAGGGGGCTGAGTGTCTTCAACAAAGAGAATATCAGATTTCCTTTTTTGGAACAAAAGAGGCCATTACCATATCCATTTTTGCCTCCAAATATACCTCTGCTTTGCTATCCTACCATACTTACCCCTATTCCTTCAGAACAGCTTCATCAGCAAAGAGGACTCAACTTAGCCTGCATCAGTCCTGGAGGGGGAAGGTAGTTCATGATTGTCCATTCAGGAAACAAACATGGTGACCATAAGGTACCCTCCTCACTCATGCTCAGCTCCGTAGGCTAGGTTATTACTCCTTAAGAAAGGGTTGTAGAAGGGGGCAGCTAGGTGGCGCAGTGGATAGAGCTCAGGCCTTGAAGTCAGAAGGACCTGAGTTCAAATTCAGCCTTAGACACTTGACACTTACTAGCCGTGTGACCCTGGGCAAGTCACTTACCCCAACTGCCTCACCCAAAAAAAATAAAATAAAAAAAAGAAAGGGTTGTAGAAAGGGGCAATAAAAACAATAGAACTTGCTGGAAACAGCCCAAGATATTAGCACAGATGAATGGAGACTGGGATAAACAGCTTTATTGGGAAGCACAGTGAGAGAAACAGAGGAAGACCCAAGAATGATTGGGATGAAAAGAGCTCACCAAGAAATAAGGTTCCAAAATGGCACCCACATTATCCTATTCAAAAGAACTCTCTTTCCCAGAAGGCAATGGGCTGAGTAGAAAGCAGAGTCTGCTGGGAAATGTAGTTCCCACATCCCATTATCATAAGATTACCATGGTAATGCCACACCCCCCTTCTTCCCCTTCTCCCACACAAATTACAAAATAAATTTTTTAAAATCACATTTTTCCAGATCCTAAAATGTTCTTCAGCATTTGGCTCAAAGGACATACATCTTCAGAAAGGAGTGCCCCCAATGATTCAATCTAGTAGGTAAAAAAATGGACTTCCTCAGGCCAATAGGGATCCTTTCCTCACCTTCACCAACCAATTTGGGCAAAGGGGTGAATGAGGTTGGGGCTGCAAGGCTATCTTCCCCCAGCACAATATGGTGTCCAAGGCTTGATGGGAGAGCTGGGGTGGTGTGACTTGGGGGGAGGAGGGCCCAGGATTCAGTCAGAGTCACTGCTGGAAGAGGAGGAGGAGGAAGAATGCTGCGAGGGGAATGGGAAAGTGGAGAGGAGAGATTATCAGACTTTGAACTCTGACCCCATGAAGTCCCACCCCATTCCCCATCTATCTAGTATGTACCCTCCCATACAAGGTGCACCTAAGGCCAATAACTCACACATGGAACGTCACCAATACACTGAAAATAAGTTTCTCCCTCTGGAATTAATGCTACAACAGTAGTTTAAACCAACCCACATTACTGCAGGGACTTTTCATTAATTTCATTTGGAACAAGATACCTCCTTCCCTTTCTCAATCAAGGGGTTTCATGTATGGAGAAGCCTCTTTGAGGAAAGCATAGTTCAGTGTTGTAAAAGCAGAAGTCAATTGGCAAATAAATGTTTGTTGAGTAACTGAAGCAATGAATAGCCTCCAGCACCTTTAGTACAGACAATCCACATAAATGAAAATGACCCTTACTCTTACTCAAAGTAACTTTGATCTAGGCAAAAGTACTGGGGTATAAAAAGAATACACAAATTAAGTACCTTCCAAACTTTATAATACTATAAAAACGTGACTTAATATCTAATCCAGATTGCCTACATGCATAGCAACGGTAAACATTTATTTTCCAACATTGGCTGTTCTTGAGTTATTCTCAAGTGGTTTCCACTTTTCCCTTTCTGCAGGATCCCCACTATCACTGAAATGAAGGGAATTTAGACATGCCCCAATCGAATCACCTCCCTCCTTCTCTTTTTCCCTGTCCCAGGTTGGTTTAAGCCCTCTGTATGGTCATGCGACCTGCTCCAACCCATGCTAAGGAACGCTGTACTTGAATGATCACTGCCCCCAAGGTTAGAGATCAGAAATCCTGGATTCCCAGATTGCCCTGGCCTGGCTGCCTGATGTCAGAATAGCATTCAACCTCAATTTCCAAGGCCCATTATTGCTATTATCTAATAACAATTGATGTGTCTGTTAGGTTTTAAGGTACATAAAGTACTTTCCATTCTGTATCTCATTTGAGTCTCAAAACACTATGAGGTAAGTGCAGTAGCTATTTTTAATCCCATTTTGCAGATAAGGAAACTGAGGCACAGAGAGGTTAAAGAACTTCCCCACAGCTACGTAGCCAGTAAGCAACCAAGGCAAGATTCAAGCTTTGGTTTCTCCAAGCTCCAATTCTAGCTAACTTTCTTTAGACTATACTAGAATAACTAAGGTGAAGGAGAGAGAGGAGATAGGAGCCTGGTCCCAAGTATTCCCTTACAGAGTCAAAGGACAAAACTAATTAATCCATAGGCTTGGTGGTCATAACCTTTTCCAAGATTCCCAAGTCCTTTCATATGTATGCATACATAGATATAGATCTATGCCTCAGCACTCTGGGTGGGGGTGAATGGATCACTTATCCTGTACAGCTAGAAACAACTAAAGCCCAGATAATCTGAGTCATCTGCCAAAGGTTATCCTTCAACTCAAGAGTTTAGAGCTGAAAGGAAGCAACTTTAGTGATTATCTGTGCCAACTACTTTATTTTCCTCTAGAAACTGAGATTTAAAGGGGTGAGGGGACTTGCTCTGAGTTAGGGAAATATTAAGAGGCAGAATACAACCCAGTTTCTATTTCTGGGTTCTAAGGCCAGCATGCTCTCTCCACTAGTCTATGCTCACAGCATGGATGGATGGCAACAGAAAAGGCAAATGCAGACTGGCATAGCCATCTGAATGTCCCAAATTCCCCTGCTCCCCATCCCAACCCCAGCAGGGCTACCAGAGAAACTGACCTTGCCATGTTTGTGATGTTTATGCGCTTTCTTATGAGCCTTCTTCATCTTCTTCCTCATCTTCTTATCCATCACAATACCTGGCCCCATGACCCCTGGGGCCAAGGGATTCACAGAAGGCACACAAGGGCCAGGAGGTGGGTAGTGACCCGGAGGTGGGCAGGGACCTGGGGGTGGGCAGCCTGGGTATCCTGGCTGCTGCCCAGGGCCAAAAGCATTACCAGGAGGATAAGCTGGATTCCCTGGGAAACACCCAGGTGGGGAAGGAAAGGTACCTGGAGGGTATGCAGGATTGACTGATGGTGGGTTGATGGGGTTGGTAACCCCAGGGCACCCAGAAGTTGAAGGGGGCATAGGACCCCCAGAAGGGTACATCCCTGGCCGCCCTGGATGGGGACAGAAGCAAAGAATAAAATATCAGCAAGGTCTAGCCTCTCTTACAACCGAAACAGGTGGTGAAGAAGGGACTCTGGTACCTTTATTGCCCCCTCTTCCTTCAGGCAGTAGGGAGGTTAGGAAAAAGGAGGAAATATAGAGGGAAAAGAGGATATCCCAGGTGGGATGGAAGAGGTGGAGGGGGAAAAAGTTAGGGGGAAGGGGAAATTAACTGAGCTCAAGAGGAAAGTCTTGTGTGTTGGGGAACAAAAGGGAAAAGGGAGGTCAAGTTAAGTTTTTGCCTTAACTGGGAACTTTGCTTCATGAGGGGGAGAAAATGGGCATAAGAAAACCACATCTCCCCACCTCTGTGGAGCCCTTCTAAATTAAGGGTAGGAGAGAGATGGGGGCACAGCACACCCTCCGAGGCGCTTACCTGCATTGGGGTCCCACATCCTCCACTGTTCTGTTCCCTACAGGGAAAGAAGGGACAAGGAAGAAAAAAGTTGAAGGTCAGAAAGGGGAAGGAAGAGGTGGCACAAGCCTCCCCCACCCCAGCTGTCTGGGGCTGATCCCCCGCCCCCTCAACTCCATGGGGACCCTTCTCTGCTCACTTAAGACCCTATCAGCTCCTGCCTCTCAAATGGGGAGGGGGATTCCTCCAACCTTTCTCCCCTCCCCGCCCCCATCTCTGGGCACAGCTTGAAGACGAGCTAAGCAGGGTAAAGCCCAGGTATTCGGGGGGTCCCCAATCCTCCACTCCGCACTCTCTTTCCTTGGGCTGGGAGAGGAGGGACCCCGGGTGGGAGGGATGAGGGGACAGGCAAAGGAGGAGATCAGAGCATGTCCAAGCGTATCTTTGTGCTTAGAAGAGAGAGGGGGGTCTGAGAAGGAAACCGAGGGGACCTGTCCCCAGTCCCACGCCCAAGAAAGGAAAGGGAAAAGCCTCTCGTCCAAGCACCCCAGCGGGGTGGGGAAAGAGGGACAAGGATTTCCAAGCACTGAAAGACACTCTTCCAACCCGCCCCGCCCCACTGCAAGGGAGACTCAGAGGTACGTGCCCCAGGGCACGGGGGGGTTCCTCGCCCGGGGAGGGAAAGGGAAAGAGGAACCAGACGACCCCATCACCTCTTCCCTTCCGCAGGAGCCAGAGTCCTCTCTCGTCCTCCCCCCACCTCCCAGCGCCTGCTTCCTGGTCCCCACCTCCCTCCGCTGGCTCCGCCTCCGCTGCGGCCTGATTTGCCGCTCTGCCGGGCTCTCGCCTTGTTATTGGAGAGACCACCCATCGATCTCCGGGGGGGGTGCCAGACCCTGGGAAAAGGTCGCTGGAGGGGGCTGTGTCAGCCTGGGGTCTCTCTTCCTGGGGGCGGGGCCAGGGCCCCACCCACCCAAGCCCCGCCCATAACTTTTCCCGAGGACAGGGCAGGCGGGGCCAAGGCGGAGCGGGGGTGGGGAGGGGCGGGGGCGGTGTGTGTGCTGGTCTGGGCTGCGAGACCTCGAGGGCCGAAGCTTCTCCCGGGCCAGAAATCTCGAGATTCCCGCCCTTCCCTTTAACTCGCCCGATGAGGGCACTGAGTCCCGGCAAGAAGCACTAATTAAGCGCCTACTATGCGGCAGGAATATTGTTAAGCGCTGGGCGTACCAAGAACGGCTGCCCTTTGCTCCAGGATCCCCCAGCGCGGTGGGGGAGACAGCGTGCAAAGAGCCGCGCACATGCGCGATGTCAACGGGCCCAAATGGGAGGGGTCCCCGAGTACCACGAGCATCCCTGCGAGGAAGCCAGGGAAGCCGGGGCCCCGAGGTCCGAGGGCGGAAAGGATCCCGGGCATGGCACGGCCCACCGGAGAGAAGTGACCGAGCCCCATCGTAAAAAGGGAATTCACACCCAGGCCCTTCAGCTCAGAAACCTCCGGATCTCCCACCCCCAGGACTGCACAGGCGAAGGACACTTTTTTTTTGTCCTTCCACTAATAATAGTATTTTTCCCTTTTTTAAAAATATGAACTTAGGGGCAGACCTGAGTTCAAATGTGACCTCAGATAGGTGACACTTACTAGCTGTGTGACCCTGGGCAAGTCATTTAACCCCGATTGCCTCACCAAAAAGCAAAAAAACAAACAAAAAAAATGAACTTAGCAAACACCAAATAAAATAGTTACTTCCTGATACTGTCCCAAGGCATTCATCTCCACCAATAAGGAGAGGGTCCCATGCCTATGGCCTTGGGACGGGTGTTACCACAGAAATCCTGCGTGGAATTGTAGGTTCCATATACCGCTTGCTTTTCCTTTTAAATATGTGCTAAGTTCACCCTGTAAGCAAAGCAAAATGTAAAATGACTACTCAGCAAAATTCCCTGCGTTCAGATGAGGTTTTTAAGTAGTAACCTCCTGGGAAGCGTAACAGAAGTTATTACTGCCCTTTTGAAGTTGTCATTGTGTACATATGAATGTTTTGGGTTTAGCATTTCTTCTGTGTGTAGGAAATAAACACTTGTAGAGTGTACACCGAATACTTTTTTACTCTCCCCGGTAAGGAGACCTTAGAAATGAACCAAACCTAAGTTATAAATAAATTGTCCCTGGAGCACCAGGGTAGGGGCGTAATGAGCTGAAGGGTATGAGAACAGAGACCCTAACCCTTCTAGACTCCAGACTCCCCCAAGGCCTGAACTCCACTGAAGCCTGTACATGGGTCCAGAGCAGATGAGCCCCCCCTTACAAAAAGGGAGAGGGTCAAGTGTCCTAGTCTTTTGGGTCCAGCAGCGGGTTCTGTCTTGTTAAAATAAATTTGTAGACCAGAACTGGAAGGGACCTTAGAAGCCATCTAAGATGGCCTCTAATATAATAACATATGGGCCTAATGTAATAATATATAGGCCATCTAAGATGGCCTCTAATATAATAACATATAGTATAATAATATATAGGCCATCTAAGGTGGCCTGTATATGATGATGATGATGATGATGATGATGATGATGATAATAATGGGATTTATTATGCTTTAAGGTTTACAAAGCCCTTTACATACATTGTCTGCTTTGATCCTCATAATAACCCTAGAAGGTAAAGATGTTATTCTTATCCCCATTTTACAGATGAGAAAAGTTCTCCAGAATCGCACAGTCAGGATTTGTGGCAAAATTTGAACTCACGTCTTCTTAGCTACAAATACAGTGTTCTAATCCATTGTGCTACCTAGCTACCCCCTCTGAATTTTACAGATAAGGAGACTAGAGGTCAGGAAAGAGATGAATGCTGGATATGTAAATTTGGGCATCATTCTCAGAGAGATAAAAGCGAAGCTCAGGGGAGACAATGAGATTAAAAAGAAAAAAAGGTAGAGAAGAGTGTCCAGGAGAGAGCTTTTGTTTCCTGATAATGTCCCGAGGCATTCCTCTCCGCCAATAAGGAGAGGGTCCCATGCCAATGGCCTTGGGACAGGTGTTACCACAGAAATCCTGCATGGAATTGTAGGTTCCATGGATTGCTTGCTTTTCGTTTTAAATATATTTGGGTATTCCTATACATAGAGGATGGGGCATGAATGGTGATCTCACAAAAGACGATGAGAAGGGGCAGCCAGACAGGTAAGAGAAAAAGAAGTTAGCTTTGTTTAAAAAAAAAAATTCAAGGAGAAAAGCATATTCAGGAGGAGTAAATAGTGTCATATGCTGGCAGGAAAGTCAAGGAAAATGAGGAGAGAAGAAAAGACCTCAGATTTAGTAAGGAGATGTTTGGTGACCTTGGAGAGAGTAATTTTAGTTGATTGGTGTGTTTCAAAGACAGATTACAAAGGGTTTCTAAGTAACTGGGAGATGAGAAAGTTGAGGCAAAAAGTGTAGACAGCTTCTTTCTAGGCGTTTGGCTGTGAATGGGAAAAAGAATGTAAGATGTTAGCTGGAGGATATGGTAGGATCGAGGGGAGGTTTTTTATTTTTATTCGTTTTTTTTAAGGATGCAGGTGATCTGGGCTTATTTATAAGCAACAGGGAAAAAAACCAATGGATTAAAATAAATAGAACCTTTGGGAGACGAAGGAGAAAATGGTAGGGGAAGTCTACTGGCAGAAATGAGAAGGGATAAATAGATGGATTGACACTGGCAAGCAGAAAGGCCCCTATTTCCTCTGAAACAGGAGCAAAGGAGAAAATAGGGGATGAAGTCCAGCTGATTCACAAGTACAATGGAAGAAAAGGGATTCTCATGACCAAAGGCAGTAGTATAGGTGGCTTGAAAGAAGAAGAGGTTTGGAAGAAACACTGTGGGGAGTTTGACGGAGAGTCAATTGGGAAAGAGTAAACAGATTGGTGTGCACCAGGGAGGCCCACTTGAGATTAGATGGCCTAAATTTGTAGTATATCCATTCAATAGGGTGGGAGGACTTCCACTCTGTTCAGCAGCTTGTAGGTAGGAGTGGAGAAGGCAGGTGGTGGGAGTAATCCAAGGTTCTGGTCTAGAAAGGCACAAAACATATATCACCAGGACAAGAGGGTAAGTGTGATATTGAACTGATTAACTATGGTCAAGATTTTGAAGGGAGGAAAGTAAGACCAGAGGAGGAATAATGGCCTGGGAAATACAGGGTAGGAATGAGGGAGGATAGGAAGGGGAAGGATTGGAGTACCTGGAGATTTTGTCTTGAAGGTGGAGAATGGGTTTAGGAAAGATGAGGCACAAGGAGAAATGGCCAGATGTGAGGTTATAATGACACAGAGGAATTTCAGAGTTATACATTGAGAAGGTATAATTCATCTCAATCCAATTCTTTTAAAAAATTTATTTTCAAATTTTTAATGTAAACTCCCCCAAAGAAAATTTCCATACATATAACACATTACACATAGCATTTTCATACACCCAAAAAGAAGATTCTATATGAAGCAGAATCATTTCATACAGCTTGCTTTTTAAAAAAATATATATGGTAATAAATATATTATTTTCAAAACTGCCCCGCTTGTGTATGCTTTCTTCTGAACTTCCTTCTTTGCATTAAAAAAAATGGTATGATGGCCTCCTTTTAGGGAGGTATCACTTTTGCTAACTCCTCTTTTCTCTATACCCCCCAATTAACCAAGAGAAAAAAAGGAAGGGAAGTGTTGTAACAAATAAGCATAATCAAACAAAAGGAATATATTCAGTGCCACTCTAAAAATACATGACTCTGTACCTTTCGTCCATCATTTCTCCAATTATACAAGCAGTTATTATCATTGATCAACACCAATTAATTATAGTTAGTTATAGTGTTAACCATTAAATATTAATTAATTGTTAAGTACCTTCTATGGGCCATGGATCATTTATGGGTGATGATTAAATCAAGAATAACAGTATCCTGGTGTATGGTGGAGCTGAAGAGAAAGTAGAGGTAGTGGGAGTTGAGAAGGTTGATAAATCTCCTGGGGAGTCAGGGGACTTGAGGGGACATTGACCTATCCTTTACTACCAAGATATTAATAGCAGCACTTTTTGTGGTAGCAAAGAACTGCAAACAAAGTAGACTGAGAAATAATTAAGCAAATTTTTATACATGAATGTAACAGAATTACAACGTTCTGTAAAAAACAATGGATATAATGAATACTGAGAAGCATGGGTAGATATATGAACTGATGCAAAATGGAGTAAGAAAGACCAGAAAACAATATAGGATGACTTCGACAGTGGAAATGAAAAGAATCACAGCCACAAAACAACTGAAAATGAATATTGCAAAACTACAAAGAACAGGCTTTCCATTTTGAGGAAGAACCCAAACCAGCCATTCTCCTTTCTCTGGACTTGACCACCATGACTCGGCAGCCTCACCCCTGTAGGTTCCTTCTCCCATTGATAAGTTCTCCCCAGAACTTCTCTTTGGGGGAAGAGCCTAGACCAGTCATTCTTCATTCTTGGAACTTCCTTACCATATTCCCCCACCTTTTCAGTTCTCCTTTTGGGTGTTAGTATGGAAATTCTTGAGGGCAGTGATTGTCCTACTTTTTGCTTATATTTGTGTCCCCAATACTTAGCAGAGGGCTTGCATAGTAAGTGCTTAATAAATGCTTAATAAAAAAACACATTTCCTCCCTCATTCTTTTGCAGAGACAGGAGGTCCATGAGTGTTGCACGTTGCTTATATTGTCAGATTTTTTTCATGTGTTGGTCAATTTTGCAGATTATTTTTCCCCAATTTTTTTCTTTGTTACATGGGATGGCTGTTGGGTAATGCTACAGGGGGAAATTTGGGCCATGTTAAAAAAAAGATATTAATACATTTTTATTTTTTAAAGAAGATTAATATTTCAAAATTATAAAGAACAAAAAGAGACATGGGAAAACATCTCCCCTTACTTCTTTGTGAGAGTGAGAGAATAGGGAAGGAGTCCAGAGGTGTGGAACATTTCATATAGTGTCAGATTTTTTTCAGCGGATTGATTAGTTTTGCTGAGTTTTTTCCTCTTTCTTTTTAATTCTTTGTTATAAAGGATGGCTCTCTGGGAGGGGCAATAAGGAAGGAGGAGATACAGGAGGAAATTTAGGTGGTGTAAGTAAAAACAAGAGATATGTATAAAAATCAGTGTAAAAAAAAACCCATGGGGGTAGCTAGGTTGCACAGTGGATAGAGCATTGGTCCTGGAGTCAGGAGGACCTGAGTTCAAATCCAGTCTCAGACCAGACACTTGACACTCACTAGCTGTGTGACTCTGGGGCAAGTCACTTAACCCTAATTGCTTCACAAAAAAAAAAAAAAAGAAAAGAAAAGAAAAAAATGTAAAACAGTGCAGAGGGAGTGAGGGTGGGGTGGAAGGAAGACTATAAGCCAGTTTCTCAATTCCTTGGGAGAATAAACTGGGATCTTGTAAATAACAGGTACCAGGATCTGGATAAGGTGATATATCCAGAGGGAATGAACTTGAGACAAGCAGAAATGAGCAGATTGATGGAAATAGGGGTAGGATCTGGAAGTCAATCCTGCTTACTCTTCCTCTTTACTCAGATAGTCAGGGCTCATGAAAGGTGGTATTGTCTAATACTAGAGAGGGTAACCAAGGAAAGGGGTAGGGAGGAGGATATTTGAAGGATTGCAAGAAGATGGAAGGATCGTGAAAGGAAGAGGTCTAATATGAAGGGCAGTTTGTAAACAAGAGAACAGGGGTTCCTCAGAGCACAAAAGAAGAACAGGATGGAGAGAGGGGCATGGAAAGACACAAGCGAGATCAGAGAGCCATCACAGCCTAGGTGGCTGGCCTGGGACTGGGAACCACTGGGTTCTGAATGGAAACAAAAGTATGCTAGCCACAGGGTAGTAGAGTGTCATGCTTTTCCCAACAGCAATAATATTGTTTATGTGCTTATTATTTCTTGAGCAAGGAAGTGGGGAGAGGAGAACCCAGCGGGCAGAAGAAAAGATGGCAAGAAGCCCATGTGGACGAAACCCTGGTTCTGGCCTATTAGCAAGAGAGAGGGACCAGAGGTTGGGCAAGAAGATTGTTCTTCCTCCTTCACTTTTTTTTTGTTTGTTTTGTTTTTGTTAGGCAGTAGGGTTAAGTGACTTGCCCAGGGTCACACAGCTAGTAAGTGTTATGTGTCTGGTCTGAGACTGGATTTGAACTCAGGTCCTCCTAACTCCAAGGCCAGTGCGCCACCTAGCTGCCCTTCCTCCTTCATTTTTGAAGAATCCTACCGACATCATGAGAATGATGACTAGCTTGACTTGCTTGTGAACTGAGTTTAAGTGAGGTAGAGTAGCACAAAATCATTACACCTCAGGGAAGTTAGGTGGCACAGTGGATAGAGGTCCAGCCTTAGAGTCAGGAGGACCTGGGTTCAAATCTGACCTCAGACACTTGACACTTAATAGCTGTGTGACCCTGCGCAAGTCGCTTAACCCCTATTGCCTCACCAAAAAAACAAAAAAAAATTATTTATTTTATATAATATATTATATTAAAAATATATAAATAAAATAAATATATAAATATTATATTAAATATATATCATTAGCTCATTAGCCTCACTCTCTCTTCCAGAGTCATTGAAGTCTCGTGGCAACACAAAAGTCAAAATGACTGGTGAAGGCTGGGATACAGTGGATGACCTTGGTGTCTTTGATGTCTAATCAAGTTCTAAGCGCCGCCTTCACTGCCGTCGGAACAAACTGTTCTCATCTGCTCATAGTCTTTGCATGCTTGGAGTAGACAACCTCCTAAGACACCAACAGGTTTGAGGTCCGTGGGTCACCCTCAGCCCTCTGCCAAGACAGTCTTACAGGGGTGTGGCCAGTGTGCATGCTACAGTTTCTTGGAGCCACAAGTGAGAGTTGGGTGACAGGTAGACATCCATCCAAAGGTGGATGAGAAGCCCTTACACCAGACGTGCTAGTTCTCCCTGACCTCCCCATATAGGAAGATAACTAAGTCTGAATGAGGCCTGGTTGGTTATAGAGAGCACCAGCGTGGTTGATTTACTCCCTGCCCAATCACGAGCAAAGGCAGCCCTGCTCCAGGGCTATGTGCAATATTGAATTGCTTATCTCCCCATGGGTGCGAGTGCAGGGTCCTGGATTGCCAAAAAAAACTATTTTATGGATAACTCACACAGGGCAAGTAAGTGTTCATATGTGCTCAGAAGAAGCGAGACAAAGACGCTGTCAAGGTCTCGCTTAAGAACTTTGGAGGGGCCCGCTCGGTGGGGCAGTGAATAGAGTTCTGGTCTTGGAGTCAGGAGGACCTGAGTTCAAATCCAGCCTCAGACACTTAACACTTACTAGCTGTGTGACCTAGTCAAGTCACTTAACCCTGATTGCCTCACCAAAAAGAAGAAGAAAAAAAGAACTTTGGAAATTGGAAAATGCTATCCACAGCCAAGAAAGATCTATGGAGATTGAATGCAGATCGAAGCATACTATTTACTCTTTTTTTTTCTTCTATTTTGTTTTATTTTCTCTTTCTTGTGGTTCCTTCTATTGGTTCTAATTCTTCCTTACAACACGACCAATGTAAAAATATGTTTAATAGGAATGTATATGTATAGCCTATATCAGATTGTGCACTGTCTCAGGGAGGAAGGTGAGGAGGGAGGGGGAGAAAAATTTAAAACTCAAAAGCTTATGGAAGTGATTGTTGATAAATCTAAATAAATCTATAAAAGAAAAGAACTTTGGAATTGCTTACATGACATGGGAGACACTGGCACAGGACCGCTCAGCATGGGGTGCCCACATCGGAGAAGGTGCTGTGCTCTGTGAGCAAAGCAGAATTGAAGTAGCTCAAAAGAAATGCAATACGCACAAATTTAGAGAATCCACCCCAAATGTTCACACGGAATACTTGTGCTTGACCTGTGGTAGAGCATTCTAAGCTCGTATTGATCTGATCAGCCACAGTCAGACACACTGAAACTCGACTCTAGCATAACGATGTCATTTTGGTCCTCTGTAGAATAAAGGAAAACAACCAGTCAGAGCATGGGGTGGTATAAGTCCACAAGTCCCTCTTTCCCTCCCCACCCCCACCCCCACATACATATACTATAAGCATTAATTAATTGGCATGTGGTGTAGTCACAAGCAATTTTTTCTGAATATATTGTGCATATTCAAGTATGTAACACACAGATGGTAGCATAAGATTTTTTAAAAACTACACATGAAGAAAAAATTATGCATAACACACAAATTAATAGCAATCTTAATAAAATTACACACCGTGGAGCAAATACTTGGGATTCATATAATACATAGCATAACATGTAAGGTCTGTATATGATAACTAGATGCATAGACCATATGCAGGCACATAATACAACATACATGTAGCACAGACACATAATACGGCAAAGGTCATAGAATCACCAATCCAGAGCTGAAAGAGATCTCAGAGGACCTAGTCCAGTTCCTTTATTTTACAAATTTGGAAAGGGAGGTTAAGGGATTTGCCCAAAGTCACATACCTAAGAAGGCACAAAGGTAGGATTTGAACCCAGGTCCTCATACTTCTGAACCAGTACTCTTTTTCACCCTACTGTCATGCTTCCTGTGTTGTAATTGCATAAAAAGTATGCATTACAAGCCTAAGGTATTTGTATGTTGATGTGTAACCTCTATTCCAAAACCTATTGGTATAGGATTCTCTTGTTATTGGTGGAGATGAATGCCCTGACCTGCAAGAAGTGGGGGCAGATTTGATGAAAGGTTAGAGAACTCCAGCCTTTATCTGTCCCCTTTTGGACTCTTTAAGGCCAATCCCCTTTGGGACCCTTCAAGCTTCCAGTCCTCTTCAGGTGTCTTCAAGTGCTCCTGGCTTCCAGCTTCAAGAGAGAGAAAATGGAAGAGGACCACTCCACTGGAGATTACTGAAGGAATAGACATGAGAGGAGTGGGCAGTCTCCATCACATCCCTGTCCCCAGCTTGCTATTCCAAAGACACTGGGAAACCTCCACTTGGGTGAGATACGGGGTGCTCTCTCTTGAACTGAGTTATCTTACTCCCAATGGAAGAATTCCTTCACTCTGTATTATGATTTGGATAAACAGGCTTCTTGGCTATTCTTTATATGTGGTCATTGTGGAGCTGGTATTTGATAGAAAAGGGGTCAAGTTTTGGCTGTAGCTTGGGGTCCCCTTTCCCTCTAATAATGACAAAGTGAATAAAAGCTAGATTGAACCCGATCATATGCCCTAGATCAGGGGTGGGGAAGCTGCAACCCTGAGGCCACATGTGGCCCTCTAGGTCCTCAAGTGTAGCCTTTAAAGGATTTGTTCTGTGAAATTCGGATTTGGTCAAAGGGCCGCACTTGAGGACCTGGAGGGCCACATGTGGTCTCAGGGTTGCAGGTTCCCCATCCTTGCCCTAAATTAATTGTATTTAAGGGAGCAGATCGATATAATTCTAGCACAATACCTTTTCTCTCTAAAGAGAACAGAGTGGCCTCCCATCTCAAATTCCTACTTCCCTACCTGGAAGAAATTAGTGTCCCTCAGAAAAGGATGGATGAGAAGAGGCCAGAGATGTCTATTCTGCCTCCCTTCAAGCCACATGACAGCCCTCACCACACACGAACCTCTCTACAGACTGAGTCTTTGCTATACATGTGATATAGCTATCTCTATATCTATCTATCTATCTATCTATCTATCTATCTATCTATCTATCTATCTATCTCCACCTGGGTTATCCTAATGAGACTTGAAGGAGGCATTGATAACCGAAATTTTGCTCAACCCTCTCTAAGAGAGGCTTTGATTCTTGCCTTCAGGACAGAGAGAAGGCACGAGGCTGGCACCTCTATTTTCTCTGAAAGAGGGGTACTGGATTAGAATTATATCTATCTGATATGATTACATCTATCTACCTCCCTGAATATTGCTGGTCTAAGGGCGTATGGGTTCAGGAAAATAGCTACTTTCCTAGCTCCTGTCCTTTAAAGGGTGGAAAATTGCTCCAAGTTTATACTCTGCCCTCTTAGTCCCTTCTAGCCAATCAGGTTATACAAATGATCATGATGAATAGTGAGTAAGCCCATTTATCTAAGCAGATAGCAAACAGAAAGTGGAACTTTACAGATTATAATATAACAAAAAATACCCATTAGTGGATGAGCTCTTTAGATAAGAATGAGATGAAATCTAAGTTCAGCTAAGAGAGAAGGCCCAATCTCACCCAAGCAGAAATTCTCAAAAGTCTCCAGAGGCAAGTTGGAAATCAGGATGTATTGGGAAGCTGGTTTCCCTTAGATGTCTGCTGCTATCAAAATCTGGGTCTGTGTCTTAATAGGCTTGGAGCTAGTCCACAGGCTAGACCAGTGTGTCCTCTCAAAGACAGGATAAGGAATGTCTTTTCTAAAAAATCTCACACCAATTCCTCTCTTTATATGTCATGTCATGTTCAGCATTCTCTCCACTGATCCAGAGTCATGCATACATGCAGTTATGCAAAATCCCCCAGAGTTGTATTGAAACCTGGATCATACAAGCATTCCATCAATAGGTGTCATCTGGCAGTGCTTGAAAACTTATATTGTATTATAGCTTGAAGCACCACAGGTTGGCCTGGTCACTGAGCAAAGATAATCCTAGAACTGCTGCAGTGACTGCCAGTTTCAGTATCACATCCAATAGCCTGAAGTCTTTTTTGTTTTTTTTTTTTTTCCACTTAATAGTATTCTATTTTTTTTCCAATTACATGTAAAGATAGTTTTCACATTCACTTTTAGAAGATTTTGAGTTCCAAATTCTTTTCTCCCTCCCTCCCCCCCTTCCCTCCCCCACGTCCAAGAAGGCAAGCAATCTGATATAGGCCACACATGTACAATCGTATTAAATACATATCCACATTAGTCATGTTGTGAAAGAAGAATCAGAACAAAAGGGAAAAAGCACAAAAAAGAAAAAAAAAAGGAGAGAAAATAGTATTCTTCAACCGGCGGCATTCAGACCCTATAGTTCTTTCTCTGGATGTGGATAGTATCTTCCACCATGAGTCTTTTGGAGTTGTCTTAGATCCTTGCGTTGCTGAGAAGAGCTAAGTCTATCAAAGTCAGTCATCACACAATGTGGCTGTTACTACTGGTGTCCTCCTGGTTCTGCTCACTTCACTATGTATCAGTTCATGCAAATCTTCACATAGCCCGAAGTCCTGTTCTTTGGCTTGGGGATGGCTATGGTAGGAGTGACATCAATTACTAATCTAGGCAAGAACAATAATAATAATAATAATAATAATAATAATAGCTGACATTTATATAGTATTTACTATGTGCCACTGTACTAAGCACTTTACAATGATTATCTCATTTAATCTTCACAACAACCCTGGGAGGTAGGTTCTATTATTATTCCCATTTTACATATGAGGAAACTGAGGCAAACAGAGGTGAAGTAACTTGCCCATCTAGTAAGTGTCAGAGGCTGGATTTGAATTCAGGTCTTCTTGACTCCAAGGCACTGCATCACCCAGCTTCCTAACCATGACAGTAGGCCCTATTGCAAAGCTAGAAATTTACCACGGATACCCTAAACTTCCTTTAAGGCAATGCAATCATCCTCAAGCCTTGATTTGTCCAGTGCACTAAGACTTGAACTATTGATGTGACTTTCTAGTCTCCTGCGACATAAAAGTATAGTTGGGGTTGCTCAAATTTGATAGACCTCCTCACTACTGTGTGGGTCAAAACACTCTTTTGACTAGTCAGGTCCCTATGAGGAATTGGGGGGTTGGGGTTTGAAGAAGGGAACCAAGTTAAGCTGAAGCAATGTTGTGCCCTCACTGAGTATCCTTTCCACGCTATTGTAGGCAAACTTCTTTAGTTAAAGGTTTTATGGTCTCGTTTCAGTCCAGTCACAAGCCTGAACCAGCAGCCTGGCCCTTGTCAGTCCTGGCCCTAAACAAGGACCTAGACTAATTCACAGAATCCTCAGGCCCACTGCCTTGCAGCTGTGATCCTGAGCCGCTGGGTGACTCAGGCTGGCTCTCCCATTTCTCAGTCCAAATTAAAAAGGCAGGCAGGCAGGCAGGCAAATGAGATAAACAGATAGAGAGGTCAATAGAAAGATGTAGAGAGAGATCAAGATACAGACAGACAGAGGTAGATAGACAGACAGATAGATACAGACCGATACAGACAGAGATAAATAGACAGAAAGACAGACAGATAGATAGATACAGACAGACAGACAAATAGATACATAGATATAGTCAGACGGACAGACAGATACAGACAGATATAGACAGACAGACAAAGATAGACAGATACAGATAGATACAGACAAATAGATACAGAGAGATAGATACAGACAGATATAGACAGAGATAGACAAACAGATAGATAGATACAGACAGACAGATACAGACAGATAGACAGACAGAAAGATAGATACAGACAGACAAGTACAGACAGATGGATAGATACAGACAGATACAGACAGAGATAGACAGATAGATAGATACAGATAGACAGACAGATATAGACAGACAGAGATAGAAAGACAGACTGATAGATACAGACAGACAGACAGATACAGAGATAGATAAATAGACACAGACAGACAAATAGGTACAGACAGACAGATAAGACAGACAGATACAGACAACAGATGACAGATAATTTAGATAGATCGTACAGATATAGTTAGACATAGATTAATAGGTAGATGATATAGCCAAATGATGGATAAATAAATAAATGGATAGATGCTATAGATAGAGATGATAGAGACAGATAATATAGATAGACAACAGATGATAAATAATATAAATAGACATAGGTAGATGATACAGATATAGACAGATGATAGATAATTTAGATAGCTATAGAAAGATCATACAGATATAAATAGACAGATTAATAGATAAATGATAAAAGATAGATGATACAGATATAGATAAATGATGGATCGATAGGTAAATGGATCTATGATACAGATAGAGATAGATAGACATAGGTAGATAAATGACACAGATATAGACAGACAATAGGTTGATAGATAAATTATATATATGATGCAGATATAGACAGACGACAGAGAGATAAAAGGATAGATATATGTAGATAATACAGATATAGGTAGATGATAGAAAGACAGATGGTAGATAGATTATATAGAAACAGATGATACAGATAAATGGATAGATAGATGGATGATATAGATAAGTAACATAGATAGATAGACAGATAGATAGATAGAGACTTTATTAAGCACTCTGTGCCAGATAGATATTAAGCACTCTGTGCATAAATAAAAATATTAACAAATAAGACAACCTCCATCCTGAAGGAATTTACATTTCAACAAGGGAAGAGAACACCACATGTAAGGAGCACTGGAAAGTAGGGGTGAGAAGGAAGGATAGGCGTGTGGGAGCAAAGTAGCAGTTGAGGAGAAGGAGGCAGAGCCCAGAGTGAGTCCACACCTGAGTGAGGTCCTTCCTAATATGGTGGGCCTGAGGGAAGGAGTAACCAATGAGGTGAGGTGCACCTGAGGGTAGAGTTTTCTTCAGGTTGGTAAGGTGAAAAGGAGGAGGAGGAAGAGTCAGTCCAGAGAGAAAGTCCAGGGATGAGTGAAGTAAGAGCTAGCATTCTTACAGCACTTAAACATTTGCAAAATGCTTTACATATATATTGATTCATTTGATTCTCAAAACACCCCTGTGGCAGTTAGGTTGTACAGGGGATAGAGCTCTGGCCTCAGAAAGACCTGAATTAAAATGCAGTCTTTGAAATTTACTAGCTATCTAACTCTGGGCAAATCACTTAACCTCAGTTTCTACAACTGTAAAATGGGGATGATAATAGCACTTAGCTTACAGAGTTGTTGTGAGGATCAAATGAGAAAATATTTCTAAAGCACACGCCTAGCACAGAGTTGTTGTTATTACTCAGTCGTTTTTAGTTGTGTCCTACTCTTTGTAACCCTATTTGGGTTTGGTTTGGTTTGGTTTTTTGCAAGACAATTGGAGTTAAGTGACTTGCCCAGGGTCACATAGCCAGTGTCAAGTGTCTGATGCTAGATTTGAACTCTGTTCTCCCGACTCCAGGGCTGCTGCTCTATCCACCAAGCTACCTAGCAGTCCCCTGATTTTATTGACAAAGATAATGGAGCAGTCTGCCATTTCCTTCTCTAGCTCATTTTTACAGATGAGGAGACGGAAGGAAACAGGGTTAAGTGACTGGCCCAGGGTCACACAACTAGTAAATGTCTGAGGCCACATTTGAACTCAGGAGGATGAGGCCCAGCACTATGGTGCCACCTAGTTGCCCCAAGCACAGAGTAGGCACTTAATAAATGCTTATTTCCTTCTCCTGTGATATACTCTTATTGTTCCTATTTTATATATGAGGGAACTGACCAGGGTCACACAGCTACCAAGTATTTGAGGTAGAATTAGAATTCACGTCTTCCCAAACCCACCATTTGATATTAGAGTCCAGCTCTATCAGCAGCCTCGGGTTCTCTGGGGCCCGTTCGTGGGGGCCTCCACACCTAGAGCAGGAATAAAGTCTAGAGTCAGTCTTCCCCCTCCTCCATCCCCATTGCCTGGGCATGGGATCCCCCCAGGGTCAGGGAAACTCTCATCTGACATCCTAGATCCTCAGGAAGTCAAAAATAGAATTCCTTCTTTATCTGAGTTTCCTCCACATGACTCCAGCAATCCACCTGCTTCCTTGGTAGAGAGGTGTTTCCTGAGGTTTAGCTGATATTTCTTCTCTCTAGCTCTTGTCCTCCTGATAAAGAAACCAATGAATTCCTCCATGTTGTTGTTGCTGTTGTCATCCATCCATGGGCATCAAGTGATTGTAATGTCTTGTCTTTGTAGTTGCAAAGCGCTGACTCCTCCTCCTAGTCCTTTGTGCCTTGGAGAGGGGGTCTAGTGGTGCCTTCATAGGAAAAATCCACAGACTAAGCAAAGATAGCAAGAATAGAAAAGGAAGAGCTCATTGGATGCTCATTTGTAAGAGAGCTGGGCTCCAGCCACAGTGGAAAGGGAGGGTTAGAGGAAGACAGAGACTGGACAGAGCTGAATTTACTAAGGAGAGAGGGGATGTGGTGGTTTCACAAGCTCCCCACCTCAGGCGAGGGGTTGAGGCAGGGCCACTGCAGGGAAAGACAAAGCCACCTTTAAGACTCGTGGATACGGGACCCTGGAGGAAGTCTCATTATCTCAATTTTCTGAGTCTTGAAAGCATCCATCAGTAGGTAAAGATGGCCCTTTCCCAAGCATCAACAGGAATGGGGGAAAGCCTGCAACACTGTCCTTGGTCACATTATAAGCTCACACTCGAAATGTCTCCAGTCGGTTCCAGTCAATCCCTCGATAATCATTTACTAAGCTCCCACTGTATGCCAGGCACTGTGCTAAGTATTGGAAATAACAGAAAAGAAAAAAAAAAGACAAAAGACAGATCCTTCTCCCAAAGCATCCATAATCTCACAGGGGAGACAACATGAAAATTACCATGTACAAATGAGATACAGACAGATCGAAGAGATAATCAACAGAGGGAAAGTACTAGCATAACAGTGGACCAGGAAAGGCTTCTCTTAGAAAATTGGGTTTTTGATAGCTCCAGAAGGAAGCCAGGGAAGGAAGACAATTTACTGAAGAAGACAGGATAGGATAGGACTCCTTACATATATAGAGGGGTCAGACTAGGACTGCTTCTTCATGTGAGGAAGGAGGGAAAAGTGACAGAAGGCATCAGAGGGACATGAAATGAGGGGTTTTCTCAAGCTTCAGAGCCCCAAGCATAGTTCTTTTAGTTTGCCAACTTGTAGATACTCTTATTACGTAGCAGAGCTGTGCTTTGCTACAACACAATATAGATTTTGTTGTTTTAAAATTTTTATTTATGCCTTTTTTACATCATTTCCACTTTCTGAACTTGTCTCTCCTTTTCCTGTACCAGGGTGAAACATTCTTAGTAATAAATAAGAAAAAAGAAGGAAGAAAGGTAAAAAGTAGGTCAGCAAAATTAATACATTCATCAATTGAGGCTAATGGTAGAAGTCCCCCACCTCTGCAAAGAAGAGATTGTTGTGTCATTTCAGTTGTGTCTGACTCTTCTTGACCCCACTTCGGGTTTTCTTGGCAAAGATAATGAAGTGGTTGGCCATTTCCTTCTTCAGATCATTTTACAGATGAGGAAACTGAGGCCAACAGGGTTAAGTGACTTGCCCAGGACCACACAGCTAATAAGTGTCTGAGGCTAGATTTGAACTCAGGAAGATCAGTCTTCCTGACTCTAGGCCCAGCACTCAATCCACCAAAGAGATTATAGCTGCCAAAAGAGGTACATCTTTTATTACTTTGGCACCAAGTTTGGTCACTATAATTATACAGCATCCAGTTTCGTTTTTAATTGTTTTTTCTATTTGCAATCTTGCAGTCATTGCATTGTTTTCCTACTTTTCCTTCCTTCATTGTGTATCAGATCATATAAGTCCTCATAAACTTATCTGTTGTTATCATATTCATAATTTATTTTTTTATTTTTTTGGTAGGCAATGGGGTTAAGTGACTTGCCCAGGGTCACACAGCTAGTAGGTGTCAAGTGTCTGAGGCCAGATTTGAACTCAGGTCCTCCTGACTCCAGGGCCGGTGCTCTATCCACTGTGCCACCTAGCTGCCCTTTCATAATTTCTTATGTCACAATAATCTTCTGAACCTCATGTAATATACAGGTATCTTATATTTATGTACATGCTTCAGTGGAAAAATGGACCAATGTGTGTACCTCAAAGACAAGCCCCTTGCTACCATTTTTCTTCTACTTTTCATCTCAATAACTAATATACTCATGTGTCAGGGACAGGCCTGGTACCATGTTAGGCCAGGTTTGATGTTGGCACTAGAAGGAAATAAGGCGGCCATAAGCCATTGAACAAGTAACAAGAAGTGGTTCACTCAACCTTAACATGGCAGGGATTTGCCAGAAGGACATAGTCACTTCTACAGAAAAGTCCTCTCCCCATCTCCAAAGAAGTATCAAGGTGGAGAAGTAGATGGAGAGCTGGGGATGGAGTCAGGAAGAGCTGAGCTGAATGGGGGAAGGGAGACTCACTGGGAGGCTGGTTATGCATAGGAATGCACAGGAATGGAGATTAAGCACGGTCCCCATACAACAGGGTAATGCTTTTAGGGGGAAAGTGCCTACATGTATCCTTTGAAGGCTCCCATATGTAAAGAATACATGTGGAGGTTATTTACCTGTGTAGTAAATCCTTAAAGGAGTATCCCACCTGTGGCAGGTTTAAGGAGTACATAGTCCAACCCAAACAGATCCCCCTTTCCTGAGTTTTGCTTGTTTGCCTCAATGTTTTATATGTTCTAGGATCAGGGGTGGGGAACCTGCGACCTTGAGGCCATATGTGGCCCTCTAGGTCCTCAAGTGCGGCCCTTAGACTGAATCCAAACTTCACAGAACAAATCCCTTTAATAAAAGAATTTGTTCTGTAAAAGTTGGACTTAGTCAAAAGGCTGCACCCAAGGACTTAGAAGGCCACAGGCTCTCCACCCTGTTCTAGGTCTACAAGTAAATATAGTGTCCAACTCTTCATGATCCCATTTGGAATTTTCTTGGCAAAGATACTGAAGTGGTTTACCATTTCTTTCTCCAGCTTATTTTACAAATAAGGAAGCTGAAGCAAACAGGGTTAAGTGGCTTGTCCAAGGTCACATAGCTAGTAAGTGTCTGAGGCCAGATTTGATCTCATCAGGATTCCAAGCCCAGCACTCTATGCACTACAGCGCCACCTAGTGGTCCCATGGGTAAAATACATCTTTGTTATTCTCTTCTCCAGGCATTCCTTCTTATGAAAACACGTGCTTGTGTAAAGGTTTCCATTTCAACATCTGTCTGCTCTTCCTTGCGCCTACCTTAGCCCTGCTAAAGAGGGATTGGTCTCCCATCCCTCTACAGGTTCAACCTTTCTCCAAATCTCCACCCTCTCCAGCAACAATCACACAAAATTGCATTAATGCTGAAAAGATTTTCTCTTACATAAAGGGTGAAATAAAATGATAGTAATGAAGTGACAGAGAGTGAGCAATTAGAGGAACTGTTGGCCATTTGAATAGGAAAATGCCAGCAGCTCTTGATATCAGGTTTTTGTTGTTTGACAACTCATGACCTCATTTGGGGTCTTCTTGGCAAAGTGATTTGCCATTTCCTTCTCCAGCTCATTTTACAGATGAGGAAACTGAGGCAAACAAGGTTAAGTGACTTGCCCAGGATCACATAGCTAGTAAGTGCCTGAGGCCAAATTTGAACTCAGAAAGATGAGTCGTCTAACTCCAGGCCCAGAGCTCTATGCACTATGGCTCCACCTAGCTGCACGATGCCAGGTACTGAGGCACAATTAGCTCTTCCTCCTGAGTTCAGCCGTCTCCCAAATAACAGGGATTCCCCTAAGTTCTGGGCCAGGGCAGGGTCTTTCCTTAGCTTCCGATTTCCAGAAGGACCAGAGTTTGCTGGAGCTGTCACTCAGAGATCAGACAGTCAGCTCAATTTTGCCTGCTGGGTCCACCGGCTCATCCCAGCATCCAGCTCCTCTGGCCCAGAAGCCTTCCAAAAACAGAGCCCCAGAAATTCAAGTTCCCACAGGTCACCAGCTGCTGAACTCTGAGCTAGCATCAAGTCTCATCTCCATAGCAGCACTTTCAGCTGAGGTGCTCCATTCACACACACACACACACACACACACATTCGACCCCCTTAGGGACCATACATTTTATAGTTATTTGCAAAGAAAAAAAATCATCTAGGATGTACTTGGATTCTGTAATTACAGAGCACAATTTTCAAAATAAACAGCAACACTTTCAAATAACAAGGGAAATTATCCTGGTATTTCACTCATATCATTCTACAATACCACTGAAAGCAAATGCGTATGACATCATATATCGATATATAGTGGGTATTGTATTTCTTGCCTTCTCAATGGGTAGGGAAGGGGGTGGAGGGAGGAAGAGAATTTGGAACTGAAAATAAAAAATTTAAAAAAGAAAAGGAAAGAAAACAAATCCATATTAACGATGTATACAATAATGATACTTATCTCCTGGGAAAGAGGTGATGGACTCAAGTTGCAGGATGAACGTATATTTTTGGATATGGCCAATGTGGAAATTTATTTTGCCTAAGTGCCTATTTGTTTCAAGGTTTGATGTTCCCTCTTTTTTTTTTTTTTAGGCAATTGGGGTTAAGTGACCTGCCCAGGGTCACACAGCTAGTAAGTGACAAGTGTTTGGTTTGAGGCTGGATTTGAACTCAGGTCCTCCTGACTTCAGGGCCAGTGCTCTATCCACTGTGCCACCTAGCTGCCCCCCACCTTTTTTTTCCAATGGGGGAAATGGAAGGGAAAGAAAATAAATGTTTGCTAATTGAAAATAATATTTTTTAAGTGCTCAAATAAATAAATAATCAATGCATGCGGTGCAAAGCATCCAATGTTAAGGTGCTTAGTGACTAAAGGTCTAAATGACAAGCATGATAATTAGGACATGCTCATCCTAAGAGTACATGCTTACCCACAGTATACAAGTGATCATAAATAGCAAAAAAAAAAATTTTTAACTACCTATAAAATATTATTAAGCCTCTGAAGAACAAATATAAGTATGATCATTAGTGTACACACAAATAAACAGTGAGAATAGTGCAAAACTAACAGAGAGGTTGCCATATACAAGATCTAGCTATATATGTAATAAATCTGTAAGCAAATACACAAAAGAGCAAAGTAAAACAGGAAGCATAACTCAGTTCTGCAGCAAAGTCATGTGCATTAAATGCAATTATATACAAGTCATGCAATTATGTGCAATTTCTTGCAGGGACAGTCTCAGAATTGCCTCCTGGCTATATGGGTAACTACTCTCTCTGATTCACCTGTAACATAAATTAGCTGGGTCTCTGGCTGGTTCTATGCTGGGGTTTGTTTGTTTTATACTGGAGTGATTTGCCATTTCCTTCTCCAGGTCATTTTATGGATAAAGAACTGAGGCAAACAGGGTCAAGTGACTTATCCAGGGTTACCCAGCTAGCAAGTGTCTGAGGCTAGATTTGAACTCAGGAAGATGAAGCTTCTGTTTCCCAGTCCAGTGCTCTGTGCCCTGCTCCTCTAAACTGTTTTGTGACCTGCTTAGCTCTCAGAGGGCCCCTGTACTTGTGCTGGTTAAGGATATGGGCTGATAAATCATTGTCTTCATAATGGTAGGCCTACTTCCCTACACTTGAACTTCTAATAGTGTCAGGTTGGATTATCAGGATGTAACCGGGCTTTTCAAGTCTGAGTTTTGCAAACTGCTGCTTAAACATGCATGACTCAAAATTGGGAGTTGAGGAGGGGAAGGGAACAAGGATTTATTAAGCACCTATTATGTGCTAGGCACTGTGCTAAGTACTTTAAAATTATTATCTCGGAGCAGCTAGGTGGCATAGTAGATAGAGCTCCAGCCTTGGAGTCAGGAGGACCTGAGTTCAAATCTGGCATCAGACACTTGACACTCACTAGCTGCGTGACCCTGGGCAAATTACTTAACCCCAATTGCCTCACCAAAGAAAAAAAAAATTATTATCTCATTTGATCCTCACGATAACCCTGAGAGGTAATTGCTACTATCATCCTATCCTAGACAGTTGGATAGTACAAGGGATGGAAGGGGCCAGGCCTAGAGTCAGAAAAGTTGGAGTTCAAATCCAGTCTCAGTCTCTTAACCTTTGGCTGCTTCAGTGTCCTCAACAGTAATTGATAGAGGGAATAATTACTCACCACTGCATACTTCTTTTTTCTTTCTTTTCCTCCCCTTTGGAAAGCAATTGGTGTTGTGACTTGCCCATGGTCACATAGCCAGTAAGTGTCTGAGGTAGGATCCAAACTCAGGTCCTCCTAACTCCAGGGACAGAACTCTATCCACCGCGCCGCCTAGCTGTCCCTTAACATTGTATTCTTTTTTTTTTTTTTTTAGGCTCTATGTATACATTCATGTTAAGCATATTTTCTGGGGCAGCCTCAGACCTTTACTAGCTGTGTGACCCTGGGCAAGTCGTTTAACCCTGAATGCCTTGCAAGGGGGAAAAAAAAAGAATGAAGCATATTTTCCCATTAGTCATGATGTAAAGAACAATTAAAACTAATGGGAGGAACCATGAGAATGAAGCAATAAAACAGAACAACAAAGGAAAAGGAGAGCAAATAGTATGCTTCTGTCTGCATTCAGACTCCATAGTTCTTTCTCTGAATGTGGACAGCATTTTCCATCATGAGTCTTTTGTACTTGCCTTAGATCCTTGCATTGCTGAGAAAAGCCAGGTCTATCAAAGTCAGTTATCACACAGTGTGGCTATTACTATATACAAGATTCTCTTGGTTCTGCTCCCTTTACTCAGCATCAGACCATACAAGTCTTTCCAGGTGTTTTTGAAGTCTGCCTGCTCTTCATTTCTTATAGCACAATAGTATTCCATTACATTCATATACTATAACTTGTTCAGCTATTCCCCCACTGATGGGCATCTCCTCAATTTC
Organism: Vombatus ursinus; assembly: GCF_900497805.2. Lineage (NCBI taxonomy): Eukaryota > Metazoa > Chordata > Mammalia > Diprotodontia > Vombatidae > Vombatus > Vombatus ursinus. The sequence goes on from NW_020952736.1 coordinate 552,271, forward strand.
CAATTCTTTGCCACCACAAAAAGAGCTGCTATAAATATTTTTGTACATGTGGGTCCTTTACCCTTTTTTGTGATCTCTTTGGGATACAGACCTAGAAGTGCTATTGCTGGGTCAAAGGATGTGCACAGTTTTATAGCCCTTTGGGCATAGTTCCTAACTGTTCTCCAAAATGGTTGGATCATTTCACAATTCCACCAACAATGCATTAGTGTTCCAATTTTCCCACATCTTCTCCAACATTTATCATTTTCCTGTTTTGTCATGTTGGCCAATCTGATAGGTGTGATGTGGTACCTCAGAGTGGTTTTGATTTACATTTCTCTAATCAATAGTGATTTAGAACATTTTTTCATATGACTATAGATAGCTTTAGTTTCTTCCTCTGAAAACTGCCTGTTCATATCCTTTGACCATTTATCATTTGGAGAATGACTTGTATTCTTATAAATTTGACTCAGTTCTCTATGTATTTTAGAAATGAGGCCTTTATCAGAGACACTGGTTGTAAAAATTCTTTCCCAGTTTTCTGCTTCCCTCCTAATCTTGGATGCATTGGCTTTCTTTGTGCAAAAACTTTTCAATTTAATGTAATCAAAATTATCCATTTTGCATTTCATAATGTTCTCTATCTCCTGTTTGTTCATAAATTCTTCCCTTCTCCATAGATCTGAGAGGTAAACTATTCCTTGCTCTTCTAGTTTTCTTATACTATCAGCCTTTATATCTAAATCGTGTACTCATTTTGACTTTATCTTCATATAGGGTGTAAGATGTTGGTTTATGACTAGTTTCTGACATGCATTTTTCTAGTCTTCCCATCAGTTTTTTTCTCTTTTTTCTCTTTTTTCTTTTTTTCTTTCTTTTTTTTTTTTTTGGATGAGGCAATTGGGGTCACATGGCTAGTAACTGTTAAGTGTCTGATGGCAGATTTGAACTCAGGTATGCTCTATCCACTGAGCCACCTAGCTGCCCCCATTTGTTTTTAAGTAGTGATTTCTTATCCCAGAAGCTGGAGTCTTTGGATTTATCAAATAGTAGATTAGTATAGTCATTGACTGTTGTGTCTTACATACCTAACCTATTCCACTGATCCACCACTCGATTTTTAGCCAGTACCAAATAGTTTTGATGATTGCTGTTTTATAATACAATTTAAGATCTGGTACAACTAGGCCATCTTCCCTTGCATTTCTTTTCATTAATGCCCTTGATATTCTGGACTTTTTGTTCTTCCAGATAAATTTTGTTATTGTTTTTTCCAGCTCTACAAAATAATTTTTGGTACTTTGATTGGTATGGTGCTAAAAAAGTAAATTAATTTACATAGAATTATCATTTTTATTATATTAGCTTGGCATACCCATGAGCAACTGATATTTTTCCAGTTATTTAGATCTGACTTTTTTAACACTGTATTCTTGAAAGGTGGAGTTGGTTCGAGAGCTTTATAGAGGAGAGACATTATTCTTCATTCTTTCTTTAAGAGATACTTATTCCAGGCTCTCTTGGGGAGAGACAGAGGGAAAAAAAAACAAAACGATTGTGGGAAGATGCATGTATATAGGGTCAGAGGCAAAACATGTCCTTGATTTCCAGCTTGTCTCCCTAGAGACTTTCGGGAATTTCCTCTTGGGGGAGATTGGGACCTCTTTCTTGGTTGAGTGGTATTTTAGCTCAATCTCATCTAAAAAACTGATTTACTCTTGTATATATTTTTTGTTTATTTTAATCTGTAGAACTCCAATTCATGTTTGCTATCTGCTTGAATAAATAGGTCTACTCATTATTGACTATTTGTGATAGGTTGGGTTTGTTTGGTTTTTTTTTTTTTTAATGTAAGTACCATTTGGTAGGAAAGAGTCAAGACAACAGTATTAACTTGGGCTATCTTCCCTTTTGAGGGATAAGGACCAGGAAAGTTAGTGGCTTAGGCATAAAAATCAAAATCTTAGATCAGCAATATTAGGAAGTGGAAAGCCATCTAGATAAAATTCTAACCCAGTACCCCCTCAGACGGGAGCACAGATTGGCCAGCCTCTCTGTTCCTGTTTCACTCCTGTGGAGGCAGAAATCAAATTGTCCCTTGTAGATGGATGGGCCAGATTCCAGAGATATCTATCCATACCTCCCTGAAAGCTGCATTTAGATGACCTATTTGCATATGCACATTTTACATGGGCAGCACACACTTTACATGGAATTCTATGCTCTGTGGGTTACTTTTGTAGGCTAGAAGTCTCTACAACTGGACTGGATGAAAGGGAGTTGCCTCCGGATTCATTTCTCTCACCTTCTCTGAACTGGGATTCTCCCACATTTGAGGCAAGGTTACCCAGTGATAGTACGAATCTCCTTCGCTAGAAATGTCACTTTCAGAACGAATATCTGGTTCAGATTGTCTTTGTCTATCTGATGGGCGGTCTGTTTTGCTCAGAGTCTGCAGAGATAAATGCCAAGTACTTCTTCAGCACATCAGAAAGTTTAACTCTCCCAGGGACTGTAAGCAACTGGACATGGAGTGGCAGAGGGAACAATTAAGCACTTCCTATGTGCCCAGCACTGTGCTAAGCATTGGTGATTCAAAGAAAAGCAGAAGATAGTCCCTGGTCTCAAGGAGCAACACCGTCTAATGGGAGAGACAATGTCCCAACAGAGATAACCATTAGAGAGAAAGCACTAACATTAAGGGAATCAGAAAAGGCTTCTCATAGAAAATGGGATTTTATTTATTTTTTTAATTTATTTATTTTGATTTATCAACAATCACTTTCATAACTTTTTGAGTTTAAAATTTTTCTCCTCCTTCCTCCCCACCACCCTCCCCAAGATGGCGCACAATCTGATATAGGCTATACATACACATTCCTATTAAACATATTAGTCGTGTTGTAAGTAAGAATTAGAACCAATAGGAGGAATCACAAGAAAGAGCAAAGAAAACTCAACAGAAGAGAAAAAAAACAGCAAATAGTATGCTTCAATCTGCATTCAAACTCCATAGTTCTTTCTTTGGATGTGGATAGCATTTTCCATCACAAGGTCTTTGGAGATGTCTTAGATCTTTGTATTTCTGGGAAGGGTTAAGTTTATCAATCTTAGTCATCGCACAATGTTCTCTTGGTTCTGCTCGCTTCACTCAGCATCAGTCCATATAAGTCTTTCCAGGTTTTTCTGAAGTCAGCCTGTTCATTATTTCTTATGGCACAATAGTATTCCATTACATTCATATACCACAACTTGTTCAGCCATTCCCCAATTGATGGGCATCCTCTCAATTTCCAATTCTTTACCACCACAAAAAGAGTTGCTATAACTATTTTTGTACATGTGGGTCCTTTTCCCATTTGTATGATCTCTTTGGGATATAGCCCTAGAAGTGCTATTGCTAGGTCAAAGGGTATGCACATTTCAAGATGGGATTTTAGCTAGAATTTGAAGGAAACCAGGAGTTAGAGATGAAGAGGGATAGCGTTCTAGGCATGGGAGGCAGTCAGTGAAAAATGTCCGGTCTGGAGTCTAGAGATTGTAGCTTCTCAGCTAAGCAGTGCACTGGTTGCTTTAGCATCATCTCCATCCTCTGAAAAGCTAAAGTACTAGTCAATAGGTAAGGCCTAACCCTTGTCCAAATATAAGCAAACAGGGTGGAAAGACTGTAGCTTCATTCCTGGTAGAATTGTACACGTATACTAGAAATAGTGCACTCTTGATCTCAATGACACTTTTGTTTCAGCTTCAGCGTTCCTAGCATGTTAGACAGCATGTGGTGTGGTTGAAACTCAGGCTGTGTAGGTCTCCTTTAAATGGTCATGGGTAATTCTATGCTTCCTGATAACTGCCAAAGTTAATATTTCCATGAGTAGCTTTCTCTTCAAGTCTCTGCCTTGGTCAGAATGGACTCTGGTGAGGAATGCATACCCTGAGGAATATTTCTTCTGCAATACTATAGCCACTGTGGAAACTTTCTGGCTCCTCTTTGGGGATGTTTGTACATACCTGGGGAAGTGATCAGTCACCACTAAGATGGGAGTTATATTTTTGCTGTCTCCTTTGAGAGATAGCAAAAGTCATATACAAGTTCCAAAGGTTTGCTGATGCTTATATACTCCAAATATGCAGCATAAGTTGGAGATATTTTTCTTGGCATACATTGGGCCCAAGTTTCATGCTTCCTAGTAGCATCTTGGGCCAGTAAATTATTTTTTTCTGACTTGCTCCAAGATACTCTCTTGACCCATAAGTCCAAAGTTATCACATAGCACTTTCATGGCCATATGTGATCTAGGTAGCAAGAATGCTTTTTTGGAACCATGCATGGGATCAGTCACAATCTGGCCCAGCACTCCATCACACAGCTCTCACTTCTACCATCATCTTAACGGGAAAGTACCTTCAAGGGACTGGATTTATGTCCTGTAGCATCACAACCTTTCCTCTTGGACTGTATCACAGTCCTTCATCGGCTCTCTGAGCTAGCTGCTAATCACTTTCAGACAACCGAGGCAAAGAAAGTTGGTTCAATGAAACAAGTTTTACATATATGCTTCTAGAATGCTCTCTGGCAGGAAGTCCCAGCTGCTCATTTTCTCATGATTGTAGCTCTGTCTCCTGGGTGCCACATAGAGTCTCCACTCCTTCCTTATGTATTTACATAGCTTCAGTTATCATCTGGCATTGAGGAAAGTGCAACTCCATCAGGGGTGTGTGCTGGAGCTGACTCACACAGTTTATTTTTTTTTGACTCATATAGTTTAGCAAGAGCTGCTAGTTAAATTTTTAGTGTGTACACCTTGGGAATTAGGGCTTGATCTATTGTCTTGTCAATTGTCTATTCTTCTTTGGTATCACTACTATAGGTGATGCATACAGGCTTCTGGGCTCCGTCATGATGCTATTGGCCTACTTCTAACATGATTTCTGAAGTCTTTTATCACAGACAAAGGGATAGTCCTAGAGTTTGTGAATGGGTGAGCTGGATTCTGTGGGTTGCTCCTCAGGCACATCCCGTCTTCTAATCTTGCATGTTTTGTGCCTGTCCTCTTGGTGGGCTTCTGCCTCGACCGATCTCACCATTCTTCTGGTCCTAAGGGGTCATCAGAGTCAAATATCTCAGGATCCACTCCTGTCTTTGAAAATCTGGCGCTCTCGTGATGTCTACTCTCACCACTTAACTCTACGCTCTTACAGAACTCTTTGGAAGCTGCTGTGAATTGTCCAAGTGTATGGGGTATTGGGTATTGGGTCCTAGCTTGTGGCTTACAGTATTTTGAATGGGATGGAGTTGGTTCCAATCCATGCTGACCTTTTGGTGAGGACTAGTTAGTCTGAACATACCAGAGCCACACTGTCCACCTTTCTGTTGATGATGGAGCCAACTTCCTTCGGGAACTTCAAGCTCCTCTTGCCACATTCCAGATACAGGTAGTTTTTATAACTCACTCCACCATGTCCAAGTCCTCTTGTAGGCTGTAAGGGTTCTTTCCTCACATGTCTCCTGTAGAAAGATTAGAATGTGATGGTAACTCGAGATGTCTTGTCAAGGATGGCACTGCAGTATACATTCTCAATCTTTTCCATCATCTCACATCTCAGTACTGTTAGTCTAGGAGACAGAGACCATTAAATAACGGATGATGAGGTCAATGTCAATACTCTTGGGGTCCAGGGAGAATATTCTTCTTTGGTCCTGTCTTCTTTTCTCAATATTGATTCAAGAGATTCCAGCAAGACCAAGACATTCTCTTCAGTAATACATCCAATAAAAGTATGCCCATCTAATCCACAACTATATCAGAAGATAAATCTGTTTCTCTAGTTATGTCCCAATGGAGGTATTCTTGCATCAGGCTTTCTTTTTTTTTCGGCTTTTATCTATCCTCTTGGTCCTTTACCTTTCCAAAGAAGAACGGTTTTGTCCACTGTTTCATCTCTCACCTTGATCTTCTGTGGGCTTCTGCTTTCATATCTGTAACATCATTTGTTGTTGTCATCCAGTCATTTTTAGTCGTGTCTGGCTCTTCATGACCTCATCTGGGGTTTTCTTGGCAAAGATACTGAAGTGGTTTACCATTTTCTTCTCCAGTCCATTTTATAGATGAAGAAACTGAAGCAAATAGGGCTAAGTGACTTGTCCAGAGTCACACAGCTAGTAAGTGTCTCAGGCCAGCTTTGAACTCAGAAAGAAGAGTCTTCCTGACTCCAGGCCAAGTAGCATCAGTGTAGCTTCCTTGTTTTGCTTCCATGGTCCACACTCAAAAAAAAAAAATGATTCTGGTCTAGGTGAGGTTGATCCCTTCTTTGCAGAAGTATTGTCATCCTTCATCTATATTAGTAATTACCTCACCTCACCTCACTGTCTTGGCGGTGGCCATGACCCAAAACCAATAATGGGTGAGTATAGTTTAGGGCTGTGTATTAGACCCTTTGCGTATTTATAGTTTACCTGCTTTTCTCAAGTGTTACTGTGCCTTTCTGTATCACTCATTAATTGAGTATCAACTCAGACTATAAAGTCAACCTTTTTTTTAACCTCTCCTTTACACTGAATAGTAGAATTGACAAATATAGTATGTACTTTCTGTGGAGTCTCACTGCCGCCATATCATATCTCTAGGTTTTTCAGATGCCTACCATGGCCTTTAAACCCTGAAAAAAGCAAAGAACTGGTTCTTAAACTTTTCAATCAGAGTATTCCTCTTTACAATGTTATTATTATGAAGTTGTTCTTCTGTGGCCAATTCTCTTTTTTTTTTTTTCTTTCTTTCTTTTTCCTTTTTTTTTTTGGTAAGGGCAATTGGTGTTAAGTGACTTGCCCAGGATCACACAGCTAGAGAGTGTTATGTGTCTGAGGCCAGATTTGAACTCAGGTTAGCCTGACTCCAAGGCCAATTCTCTTTGTATCAGTGCATGTAAGTCTTCCCAGATTTCTCTGAAGCTAAAATTTTTACCATTTCTTATAATGTAATAATATCCCATTACATTCATATACTTCAATTTGTTTTATCATTCCCCAATTCCCCAACTGATGACCTCCCTCTTCATTTCTAAAATTTTTGCTGCAGGGGCATCTAGGTGATGCAGTGCATAGAGCACTGGCCCTGGAGTCAGGAGGACCTGAGTTCAAATCTGGACTCAAACACTTGACACTTACTAACTGTGTGACCCTGGGCAAATCACTTAACCACATTACCTAGCCCCTCTTCCCCCCCAAAAATTGCTGCAACAAAAGGAGCTGCTACAAGTATTTTTGGATATGTGGGGTTTATTTTTCTCCTTTTTTTCTGTGTTCCTTTTAGGGGTATAGGCCTAGTAGTGGTGTTTTTGGGTCAAGTGAAAAATGTAGTTTAGTGATTTGGGGAGCATAGTTTCAAATTGCTTTCCAGGATGGCTGGACCAATTCACATGTCCACCAGCAGTGCAATGGAATGCCTGTTTTCCCCCAGCCCCACCATCATTTGTTATCTTCCTATTTTGTCATGCAAGCCTTTTTAAGGAGAGATTCTACTATCTAAAGCAGCTTCTGCTTCTGGAAGAATGGCCTGCAGAGTAATTCCTAGGCATTATCTCCCATTATCAGTACATCAGGAATGTTTGAAAAATCAAATGGGTCCTGGTAATTCAATGGGCACTTCCTGAAGGCCTCCCCTGGCTTGACTTGGCTAAACATTATTTTGTAATCCTCTAGGCCTTTTACAGTAATACTTTCTGTATATGCATATACATATGTATGTATGTATCTATCTATGTATGTATGACAATTAGTTTAGCCATTCCACGGGTGCCCAGCGGATGGACATCTGCCTTGTTTCTAGGTTTTTGCTACTTCTTCAAGGGTTGTTATACATATTTTGGTGAATGTGGAGCTTTTCTTCTTATCAATGACCTACTTCAGATGTATGCCTAGTAATAAGATATCTGGATCAAAGTGTGTGGATCTTTCGTTCACTTTGTATACATAATTCCAAATTGCTTTCCAAAGTGTTTCTACCACTTCACAGCTCCACAAACCACCTCTCCCAACACTGCTTATTCTCATCTTTTATCATTGTTGGCAATTTGCTGATTGTGAGGTCAAATCTCAGGGTTGATTTGATTTGCATTTCTCTTATTATTATTAGTTTAGAACATTCTTTCACTTTTTTTGGTGAACATTTTTCAGTTCTTAGTTTGAGAACCCTTTGTTCCTATCCTTTGACTACTTCTCTTTTGGAGAATGGTTTATAGATGCATATATTTATATGTGCACACATATATGTATATATATATGTATGTGTATATGTGTGTATATATCCAGGGGGTTGCTGGTAAATATTTAACAATTGGATCTCCAAATGCTGCACAAAACACTCTTCATTTTGACCTGCACTATTACCATTTTCTCCATCACTTTCATAAATCTAGGCAATCAACAAGATAATAAATCAAGTCTTGGTTTTGTAAGCATTTGCTGATTTCTCAGCTCTCCCAAGCTCCACATACTCATATATCCATTAGCTGGATAAATAACTTGGATACTAATATCTACTCTCTCTTTATATTAGGAGACAGATATATATTTCAACACCTCTAACACTGCAATATTTTTCAGCACCTATCTTTTTTTGTGTGTGTGTGAGGAAATTGTGGTTAAGTGACTCACCCAGAGTCACACAGCTAGTAAGTTTTATGTGTCAGAGGCTAGATTTGAATTCAGGTCCTCCTGACTCCAGGCCTGCTACTCTACCCACTATGCCACTTAGCTGCCCTAGCACCTATCTTTTCTTTTTTTTTAGTTTGTTTGCTTTTTTGTTTTTTAGGCAATTGGGGTTAAGTGATTTGCCCGGGGTCACACAACTAGTAAGTGTCAAGTGTTTGGTCTGAGGCTGGGTTTGAACTCAGATACTCCTGACTTCAGGGCCAGTGCTCTATCCACTGCGCCACCTAGCTGCCCCTAGTACCTATCTTTTCAAAGGATTGCTTCATGTTTAAGAAATTCAGCAAACTATTAATGTTAACTTCAGCAGTAAACAGGCAAAGCTGTACCACAATAGCACAATATTCAATGTATGTATAAACAATAAGGAAATATGCAAACTGATATCAGTGCAACAGAAAGAAACTAAAAGTTGTTCAAAATAGTGTCAATAGCTTTTTCCATGTAACAACACGGAAAAGAAAAAGAGAAAAGAATACAAATAATATGCAATGAATCAAAACACTCATAACCAGAGAAACCTGACACCTCATCAATATAATGTATCAATTACAGATTAGGGCCATTCACTGCAGAAATTAAAATGAGAATTCCTTAAGTCCTAGGAGTTTAAAAATGAGGAAGAGACTTGGTCAGTTTTTTCTACTCATTTCCATTCCTTGATTTGCTGGTAAACGCCTCTCCAAATGAGTGATTTTGCATATCTTCATTATAGAGAAAAAAAGGAACTCACCATGCAAGATGTGTATATCTATAGCTATCTATCTTTATAAAGAGATAGACATACACATATATGTCTATATACAAAAATATTTTAATAGATTTTTATTTATATCTTTTATCACATAATCTTGATCTGTCCCTGTATCTCTTCCCATAATCTCTTCTCAAAAAAATCATCTCATATAACAAATAATGTTTTTAAAAGAAAAAAAAGGGAACAAAAGTTCAGTAAAACTGATTGATATATTGAAGAAAAAAATCTGACACTATATATGAGGATTCACACTCACAAATCCCAAATTGTATAAAGGAGCAGAGTAAGGTACCCCGTTTCACTACTTTGCAGTGGTAAGATGTCCACACATTTGGTACATTACACATGTTTTCATACTTTTTCTTTCTTTCTCTCTCTTTTTTTTTTTTTGGTGAAGCAATTAGGGTTAAGTGACTTGCCCAGGGTCACACAGCTATTAAGTGTCAAGTGCCTGAGGCTGCATTTGAACTCAAGTCCTCCTGAC
>NW_020952736.1:562210-601916 GCF_900497805.2 Vombatus ursinus
TATTTTTTCAATGTATTAATTAGCTCTGCTAATTTTTCTTTTTTTTTCTTTAAAAGATTATTTGTTATATAGGATGGCTCTTAGAGAAGGGAGAGAAGGAGGGTCACTGGAAGAAGTTTTTGTGATATTAAAAAAAAAGTGTCAAGTGTTTGGTCTGAGGCTGGATTTGAACTCAGGTCCTCCTGACTTCAGGGCTGGTGCTCTATCCACTATGCCACCTAGCTGCCCCCTGTAAGGCCTTATTTTAAAAAAAAGGAGAGACATAGATCTATAGAGATCAGACACAATGGAAAGCGTTGTAACAGTTAAAGATTTGTTGGCCCCATCACAAATTAATAACATCTATAAACATTTCACATAACAGCATTTTCATGTTAGCAGCAGATAAATTGTGGGGAGAAAAATCTTGCTCCTAAGTGACTAGTAGACAATACCTTAAAAGATGGAAAATAAAATAGGAAATAAAACAAGATTTTCCTAGAACAAACACATTGTAAAATTACAATAGATACCAGAAAGTATAATAAAATCTGCACATCCAAAAAATTAAACCTTGTAAAAATGAAACATGTATTCAATGGGAGCTAGAATAAAGTCTATTTACAGCAAATAAAGGAAAAGACAACAGAAACTAAAATTTCCAGAGTGGGTAAGTGAAAATCCCATTGAAAGCAAAAGAGGAAAAAAAAAGATATGAAACAATACGAAACAATTTAAAATATAAAGATAAATGAACAAGTTCAAAGTTACTTAAAATTAAACAACTGAGACATTAAAGTACAAGGAAAGTAAATGAAACAAAATTTCCTCCAGCCAGAATCAAGAAAAAACCTGAGCCAGGGAACAGTTCTCGCTCAAGTCCTTAATTAACAATTCTAAGCACATGAGAGGATTAAAATGCCCCTTCAGAAACATAGTAAAAACATAAATTCCAAAAAGAGGAAAGCAAAAGGAGAAAAAAAAGGAAAAATAATCTCTCAAAAAGAATTTCTGAGGTTGACGTTTCCACACATAGTGTTTTTAATGCCTTTTTGTAATATTTATATGCAATGCTTGGATAGAGAAAGCTCTCACATTTAAGGACTACATTCTCCTCAGTTTAGGTATTGTTACCCCACCCAACCTTACAAGTAATTTAATCTAAGGTGAAACTCTGGCCCATTGTCTTCTGCTCTGGGTGGAGGATAGAAATTCTTTATCTAGGCAATTTAGAAGTAAATGACATAATCAATGTTATGTCCCCTAGACCCTCATTGGAATAGGTCCACCTCTCATTATAATATTCATTTTTCATTAATTGTTAACCAATCAGAATTGATTTCCACCTTCAGGAACACCTGCTTTTCCAAGGGCATATAAACTGTGAGCCCATCTCCATGAGTCATCTTTGGTCTGAGAGGGATGGCCAAATGACCATTCCTTTTATTAATAAAATGCTAGTATCATTAATAAAATGATTATCCAGAAACTCTGTTTCTCGAACTTTTAAAATGTCACAGACAGCAATATTGTATCAAAGGATCTATAATTCTCTCCATCTCTCTTTTTTTTTTTAATTCTGAGTTGTTATCCAGAGACAAAACTTTTGGAAAAATACCTTAATGTTATATATACCTTTCTTTCTTTTAAGGATACTTTCCCCTCAATTGTCTCCTCCCAGATTCAGTCCCAGTACTACACCCAAGGAGCAAATGCTGATTGTTAACATTGTTTATAAAGACAAAATCAACATTTAAAACAAAGAAAAGCAAATGGACTCTCCCTCTTCCCAGAGGGAAAGTCTTCAGGCTTCTGTGAAGGAGCTCAGGAGAAGAAAGAAGATAAAAGATTATCTTGGGTTCTCTAGCCTGGGTGTAAGAGGGTTTCAACAGCAAATCTATCATGACACTTCACCAGCTCAATCAGCCGCTGCTTGTGGCCACTGCCTCTGCCTCTCCCAGCTCTATGAAGCTTCTCATGGCCTCCCCTCCTCCAGTTCCATGGATCTTCTAGGCATCTTATCAGGATCTGGATTCCTCTTTCAGAATGACTTCTATCTGGACTGACTTTCAAAGATCACCCAGAAGATGTGGCCTGCCAATTTTTTTTGTCATATCTCTTTGCTTGCCTTCTAATTCACTCCAGGGATCTGTTTATAACTCATAAAAGCATCATTTGTCCTGATTGCATCTTTATAGCTCATGCCACCTCATGATCTGCTCCTTTTCTCTGGTTAAGTCCTGGCTTTCCCACCAGCTCAGCTGATATAGTCACAGATTATAATGATAAGATAAAGTGATCACATATTAACAAGGTGTTAACTCTTTAGGAAGTGAGAAGCTCTTCAGAACTAAAATATTATATACAATAACAGAACTGTTATAAAGATAATTAATTATAAAAGACTTAGCTACTCTTATCAATACAATGATCCACAATTCCAAAGGACTCATAATGAAAAATGTGATCCACCTCCAGAGAGAGATTTGATGAGCTCTAAATGCAGATTGAAGCATTTTTTTCACTTTATTTTTCTTGCTTTTTTTTTTTTGGCAATATGGATAACATGGAAATATATTTTGTATGACTTCATATATACAATGAGTATCAGATTTCTTGCCATCTCAATAGGGGGTGGTGGGGAGGGAGAGAATTTGGAACTGAAAATAAAAAATTTAAATAAATAAATTCTTTTTTTAAACAAGTAAGAAGTGCTTGACTGAATTAGAAAAGCAGATCTCTATAACTAACAGAAGATGAACATATTCTCAGGTGACTCTTAAAAGACATCATTTAGAGGGAGTGGAGGCAAGAGCCTGCAACTGATAAAGGACCCAGCTAGTCATCTCTTGGAGGGGAGGTAAATAGGGGATAGCCTCCCTTCACTCATATTAGCTACAGCTTCACCCAAAAGGAGATAACCCATCTAGAACTTGGAGAGTCAGATCTGAGAGAGTGTGAGTCATAATTGAAAGAGTATAAGGGCAGGTAGGTGGACGGGCCCTGAGGCCCTGAGATCAAATCTGACCTCAGACTAAACACTTACTAGCTGTGTGACCCTGGGCAAGTCACTTAACCTCTATTGTCTGAAAAAAAAAAAAAGTAAGCATTTCTAGGTAGGGGAGACAGGAAGAGAAAGGGCCCTTATAATCCAATGCTAAACTTCATCTTTTTTTATATTAAAAAAAATTAAAACATTGAAGCTATAATAGTTACATTCTGTGGTATTTTCTTTTTTTTTTTTTTGGAGGAAAACTATTTGAGTGAACCAAGCCATAGTTTGTGAAACTTTTCCTATGTAGGAAAAGATAATTGATATTTGAAAAATATTTTAATGGCTGAATATCTAACTTTGATCAGATCCTGAATCAGATTTGAACGTGGTTCACACAGAGGTGTTCTAATGAATCTTCACTTTTTTTTTCATTCAGAAAGTCTACTTGGGGACTCGATGGTGGGGGGAAGGAGGGGACTTTGGTTGCTGCTACTATTTCTAAAATCTGTTATTTCCTCATTGCCTTCATGCCCTGGCAAACCAGAGATGGGGAATAGGGATACAAAGCAATGTTATACAGTTATCCTTTATCCCTTCCACATCATGACTTTCCCCATCGAGGTTTCGATATATTGTGGGTAGGCATACGAAATTAAATGGAAATTTTGGGGGGAGTTTTGAGGAAGCCACAGACAACAAGTGAAAGCCAGCAGATGACAGAGAAAAAGTACATAATTTTGACCTACATATAACCTATGACCAAATACTTAGCCTGAATTTTATAATAAGCTACTGTAAACATCTCATAGAAGAAAAAGAAAAAATTCAGACCTCTTCTGGAAAGGAAGGAAGGGAGGACCAAAAAATTTTCCATAGATTTTCCAGATCACAGAGTGCCGCACCTCTAACCCTCAGGGACTTGGAAGGGATAATAGCACTCTAGTCCTAATGTGTAGGGCTTAGTCATACTGGCATTCAGCAAAGCTATAGTGATTTCATCAAGTAGACTGCCCTTCTTCAAAGTATTATCTTAATGAAGTGGCTCCTTCCCATAGATACTTAGATCAAGGCTGCAAGCATTTATTAAGCACTTACAACTGCCAAGCACTGTGCTAGGCACTTAACAAATATTATCTCCTCTGATCCTCTCCACAGCTCTGGGAGGAAGGTACTATTATTATCCCCATTTTACAGTTCAGGAAAGTCAGGCAAACAGAAGTTAAGTGACTTGCCCAGGATCACATAGCTAACATCTGAGGCTGGATTTGAACTCAGGTTTGTCCTGACTCCACATCCATCACTCTATCCATTGAGCCACCTAACTGGTAGAAATGATAGTTCTTTTTTTTTCCTTTTTAAATAGTATTTTATTTTTTCAAATTACATATAAAGACAATTTTTAACATTCATTTAAAAAATTTTTGAGTTCCAAATTTTCTTCCTCCCTCACTTCCCCATTCCCTAAGACAGCAAACAATTTGATATAAGTTATGTAAGTGCAATCACGTAAAACATAGGAAATGATCATTCTTAAAAAAGATGATTTGTTATAGAGAAGAGTTATATGGCGGTCACTCACTGACTTTGTAATGTTACTCTATTTTATTCGGTAGTGTTTGTATTGTCATACCTTGTAAGATGCAAACTTTATGAGGGTTGGGGATAATGTTTGTCTTAAACTTAGTAGATGATGCCTAGCCACAGTGCTCTTCACTGAGCGATGGAGGTAAAAGGAGAGTCTAGAAGTAGAAATGGTAGTAAGAAGTAATTAGTTCTACTCCCCCATCCCCATACTCCAACGTTGCTTCCAACTAATGAGTCAAGGGGTATGAGAGAAGGAAAGGGTTTCTAGGGAAGCAGTGTCATCAGGAGAGAGCCAGGGATCAATGACTGTCGGGTGATGGGAGGAGTGAAAAAGGAAGAGGATTAAGATAAGACAAAGGAAGATCTGGAGTGGGAGCTGTGGGACATTGTGGAGAGCTGGGGAACAGAGTTTGTTGTTTAAAAGCCTAAGGATCAGCATCGCTGGTATTGCTCCAGTATAGGAGGCAGGGAGGTATGATAACCATCGAGGAGTGAATTCTGGAAGAGTTTCAGTAGACAAGAAGTTAGCGTTTTGACTGTTCACGTTCATGATCTCTCAGCGGGTGGAGGTGTTTGCTACATTTGTAATAAAAAGAGAAAATTACAAGGAATAGAAAAAGTGTGTTGTGTGTATGTGGGAAAGGAAAGGGTTGCCCTAAATCTCTTGAGGGTGTGCATTAAAACTAATAGACTCCTATTAGATCCAGTAAAACCATTATTTTCCTCTGAGGCAGCTAGGTAGAGCAGTGGATAGAGTATTAGAGTTGGAATCTGAAAGATCTAGCCTTTAATCCTGCCTCAGATACTTACCTAGCTAGGTGACCCTGGGTAAGTCCCTGAACCTCTATTCACCTCAGTTTCTTCATCTGTAAAAATGATGATAATAATAGCACCTACATCCCAGGGTTGTAAGGATCAAATGAGATAATATATGTAAAATGCTTTGCGAACTTCCAAGTACTCTATAAATACTGTCATTATTAGTAGCATTATTACAGTAGGAATCTGATAGAACCCACTGGGCAAATCCCAAACTGAAAACATTTGATGTTTTAGCAGGCTTGTTTCCAGGCTTTGTCCACACCACACTGCCACAGGCAAAGCATTTGGATTATGGGACTCCTGACACTGTTCACTAACAATTCCTTCCAGTCGTTCCCGAGGTTTTTCATCTTACAAAATGGAAATCTTCCAAAATCATTCTGCAAAATGTTGAGGGTCTTTGGAGTGGATTATGTGCATTGTTCCATGAACACACCCCACCTCCCACCACTCAGTAACAGCATACACGGAAGCTCTCACAATGGGTCAGCCTTCTTTTTATTTATCAGGTGCTGAAAAGCAACCAAAGTTAGACTTCTTGATTCACTCTGTCCTTGAAGAGTACAGTGTTTTTTCTTTTTTTTTTAGTCAATCAGGGATAAGTGACTTGCCCAGGGTCACACAGCTAGTAAGTGTCTGAGGCCAATTTTGAACTCAGGTCCTCCTGAATTCCAGGTCCAGTGCTCTATCCATTATACCACCTAGCTGCCCCACATTGTTTCTTCTGTTTCCTTCCCACTTGACTTTTATTTTCTGGGGAAGCTTCCACAGAGGAGACACAGATTGACAGGATATTCAGGTAGTGACTGCACCAGGTAGAGTCAATCCCAATCAATGCATCCAGGAATGCTCACTAATCTTAGATGTACCTCAGTCCTCTTTCTGACCACTACAACTTCCCTAGGTAAGATCACAAGGACATTACCTAAATATAGGTCATCCCCCTCACTCAGTCCACAGGAGCCTAGCTCCCACAAAAGCTGTAGGGAGTATACGGCAGCCAAGTACCACAGTGGAGAGAGCTCTGGGCTCAGATCCAGAAAGACCTGTGTTCAAATCTACTTACTAGCTCTGGCCTAGGCAAGTCACTTAACTTCTGTTTGCTTCAGTTTTCTTATCTGTAAAATGGGGGTAATAATAACACCTACCTCCCAAGGTGTTTGTGTCAAATGAGGTAATTGTAAAAGTGCTTAGCACAGAGCCTCACACATACTATGTGGCTCTATGTAAATGCTAGCTATTAGCATTTGATTGCAAGCACCCTTCACAAAAGGACTAGCAAATAATTATCACTTGGGCCTCACTGTTAAGGACAATAGCACATTCTTCAATTCTTATGGTCACTGACACACTCGGTCCAGTTTATCCTGACGTTGTGTTGTTTGCACATGGTTGTTTGCATATTGTCTCTCTGGGTCCACTGTGAGCTCCCTGAGAGCAGGGGGCCGTTTTCATTTGGGGAGGGGGTCTGTTTTGGCTTTCTTTAGTTGCTTCTGGGGTAGTACCTCTCCTCATCTTGCAGCGATCACAGTAGAAGCAGTAACTCTGCCTCTGTTTTCTCTCAGTCTCCTCCTCCCCACTAACATCTCTATCAGCAGAGCTCAAGCCTGATGCTGCTTCTGCCCTCCCCTTTTGGGATTTGAAGGAAGCCTTGTCTGCTTAACTCAACTGTCAGTTCCCAGGGCAGGACAAACTCGCTAAGGGCTCTAGGTGGAAACACTGCAGGGGATTTCTGTGGCAGGCATCCACCTCCAGCACTTTGTCTCCTTGTTGGAATTTAGGCAATCTGAAGGGATGTTATAGAATGGTTCCATACTCCCTGGTCTAACACTCTCTGAAAGCAGCTTTTTCAAAGGAAATACAAAGTCAGAGGCTTTTTTCCTCTCCTGTTGAAGGGGATCTGGTATATATCAACACACCCCCAACCAGCACATACACCTTGGGGTGTTGGGGCAGTCTGTCCCAATTTGAAGGTGGGACCTGTGGGCTAGTAATGACCTTGGAGGGGTCATTGTAGCCCAGGATGAATGAGGAGAAAGTGTATTGAGAAAATGAACATAGGTGCTCTCTGCACTGTTACACTGCTCATCTAGGCATTGCAAATACTCAAATACTGGTGATTTCAGGACACTACATTTTCAAGGAGTGAATTAGGTCAGAATTGGGTCCCCAAGGCCTTTCCATTCCTCTGTTTCTTAGCAATCATTGTTGTATCACTTCAGTCAAATGTCATAGTCAGAACTCAGATGCTTTCTCATTTGGCAAACAAGGACACCTCCCTGAGGTGGTTGGATGCTTCTCCATTTTTTAAATTAAATTAAATTTTTTCAATGGACAAAAATTAATTTTCTCTACTGCCCCCATCTCCACCATTAGGGGAAAAAAGCAAAACTCTTGTAATAAATATGCAAAGTCAAGCAAAATTTATTCCATATTGGCCATGGCCAAAATATATGTATGGCTTCTTCTGCACCCTGACTCCATCACCTCTCTTTCAGAATGAGGGTAATAAGCTTCATCACTGGTCCTCGGAATCCTGATTGGTCATTGCGTTGATTAAAGTTCTTAAGCCTTGCTGCCTTCCATAATAAGGCACAGGATCACAGATTTAGAGCTGAACAGGAATTTAGGGGCCATCTGCTCCAACCCATGATTTAAGAGATAAGGAAATTTAGGCCTAGAGAAGTGAATTTACCTACCCAAGGTAGTAAGTACCAGATACGGGATTTGAACTCAGGTCATCTGACTCCAAAGTCCACAGACACACACGTGCTTGGGGCAGGCTGATATTCTGAACTCTGTTGCTAACTATTGTTACTGCATCCCGACCTGCTGAAGGTCAGACTATCCCTTCCTTACAAGTAGGAGCTGTCAAAGAGAATGACATTTCCTTGTCTTGAAAGGATGGAGGTGATGTTCTTCTTTCAAGCAGATACTTTCTTTTGTTTGAGAAGTCTAAATGTCATCATTAGGTCCTAATTACCAAATTGCAGTTTAATAACTAGTATTCCAAGATCACCAATGGCATCTATCTCATTGAGAATGCTGGGATGTATCCCTGTTCAGGGAGCTCACATACTGTAGCTATTGCATAATCTTCCTTCCTGAGTACCATACCCTACATTTCTCCAATGTGTCCACAATACTGCACACAATCTTTCCAATCTTTCCAGTCTTTTCTTATCAGTACTTCAACACTAAATCTCAACTGCAATCTCACTGTGCAACATCCCTTGGTGTCTGGGGCCTCCTCATTTTGGAACATCCATCAGCCCCTGAAGCCTCCTCACAGTAGAACATCCCTCCACCATGCCAGCCCCCTTCTCCCATTGGTGAGTTCTCAGGGTTTCCATTTTTTTTTAAGGCAACTGGGGTTAAGTGACTTGCCCAGGGTCACACAATAGGGTTTCCATTTTGGGGAAGGGCTCAGGCCAGAGAAACCTGGTCTTTATTTTGGCTGTGCATCTGACTTTCTGGACTTTGACATTGCTTTCAGCTTTCCTTTGGTGTATTATCTCCTCACATTAGAATGTAAGCCCCTTTAGGGCAGAGATTGTATTTCTTTTCCTTGTACTTGTATTCCCTGGTCCAGTTGTTGTTCAGTCATGTCCCACTCTTGGTGATCCCATAGACATCCCATGATGTCCATAGGATTTTCTTGGCAAAGATAATGGGGTGGTTTGCCGTTTCCTTCTCCAGTGGATTAAGGCAAACAGAAGTTAAGTGACTTGCCCAAGGTCACACAGCTAGTAAGTGTCTGAGGCCAGATTTGAACTCAGATCTTCTTGGCTCCAGGCCCAGTGCTCTGTCCACTGACCCACCTAGCTGCTTCCAATCACTAGGTCAATCACTAAAGTAACCTCAAAACCAAGAGTCTTTAATAAGGTCAAGCCATGACACTGAATACCAGCTTTACAGTAATTGCATAACCCACAATGACTATTCAAATACACAACAGTGTTGATTCAACAGTGTGACTTCAGCAATAACATACAGGCACACACATTTTACTATTCAAATAGGCAAATGTACAGTGTGATCACCACAGTTATTTAAGCAATAATACCAAGAACAAAGTTTCAGTAGCATTTTGGAAGGACAGTGTAACAATTAGGGTGATTATAATGTATAATGACTGGTCTGCAAGACTTTGAGGGGGTTGGAGGGAGGTATTTTTTTTATTACTATTAATTAGAGCCTAGAAAATTACCAGTGTCCTAAAAGCCTTAGTGCAGTTTTAAGCTCTAATGTGTAAAATAATAATAACAGCTGACATTTATATCGCACCACCTGTGAGCCAAGCACTGTGCTAAGTGCATTTACAATTGTTATCTCCTTTCATCTTTACAACAATCTTAGGAGGTAGGTGTTAATATTGTCCCCATTTTATAAAGGAGAAAACTGAAGCAAAACTCACAATATTCTTACTTAAAGAGAGTAGGGGAGAGGCAAAATTCCACAAATTTCAAAAGAAAAAGAAAACTAAGGGCAGCTAGGTGGCACAGTGGATAAAGCTCTGGTCTTGTCAGGAGAACCTGAGTTCAAATCCGGCCTCAGACCAAACACATGACGCTTACTAGCTGTGTGACCCTGGGCAAGTCACTTAACCCCAATTGCCTTAAAAAAAAAAAGTAAGAGTGGCTGACCAGACCCAAACCAGATCCTGCTGAGGGTGGATGTGTGGAAGCAAACTGGGGTGAGAGGCCTAGGGCTAAATGGAAGCTTGCTTTGCTTCCTCTTCTCCTAACTAGGTTATGCTCTGTTCATGGAGTTCACCAACAATCCCCTAGTGCTTATCTGATGACTTCCTTTGCATTTTTCCCCTTTGAGATTATGAGGAGGAAAGGAAGAAGGACCCCATAACCTTCCCAGCTATGCTATCACTACAGCCTACAATTGGGATCCTATTCCTTTAAATACTTAGAGATGGCTTTGACTTTTGTTAACTAAAGTTGCAATTAAACCCAGTCCATTTTGTTGTGATTTATATCCTAGTCCCTTGAATTCAAAGGCTGAGAATTAGAGAAGGAAGTTCTTCCCTTTAAGGAGCAGAAGACTTTTTCCCCCCTCCTCAGCAGAAGTAGGAAGTGGGAGCTGTAGTGGAGAGATCGCTGAGATTATTTTTTTTAATAATTAATTTATTTACTTTTAGTTTTCAACATTTACTTCCATAAGATTTTGAGTTTTAAATTTTCTCCCCTTCCCTCTCCTCCTCCCTCCCCAAGACAGTGTGTGATCTGATATAGGCTCTACTTATACATTCATATTAAGCATATTTTCACATTAGTAATGATGTAAAGGAGAATTGGAAGTAATGGGTGGAACCATGAGAATGAAGAAATAAAACAAAACAACAAAGGAAAAGGAGAGCAAATAGTATGCTTCTATCTGCATTCAGACTCCACAGTTCTTTCTTTGGATGTAGACAGCATTTTCTATCATGAGACTTTTGGAGATGTCTTAGATCCTTGCAATGCTGAGAAGGGCTAAGTCTATCAAAGTTAGTCATCACACAATGTTGCTGTTACTGTGTACAATGTTCTCTTGGTTCTGCTCGCTTCACTCAGCATACAAATCTTTCCAGGTTTTTCTGAAGTCAGCCTGTTTATCATTTCTTATAGCACAATAGTATTCCATTACATTCATATATCACAATTTGTTCAACCATTGCCCAATTGTTGGGCATCCCCTCAATAGAGCTCCTATAACTATTTTTGTACAGGTGGGTCCTTTTCCCATTTTGTGATCTCTTTGGGGTACAATCCTAGAAGTGCTATTGCTGGGTCAAAGGGTATGCACATTTTTATAGCCCTTTGAGCATAGTTCCAAATTACTCTCCAAAATTGTTGGATCATTTCACAATTCCACCAACAATGCATTAGTGTTCCAATTTCCCCATATCTTCTCCAACATTTATAATTTTCCTGTTTTGTCATGTTGGCCAATCTGATATGTGTGATAGGTACCTCGGAGTTGTTTTGATTTGCATTTCTGTAATCAATTGTGACTTAGAGCACTTTTTCGTATGATTATAGATAGCTTTAATTTCTTCATCTGAAAACTGCCTGTTCATATCCTTTCACCATTTATCAATTGGGGAATGACTTGTATTCTTATACATTTGACTTAGTTCTCTATATATTTTAGAAATGAGGCCTTTATCAGAGACACTGGTTATAAAAATTCTTTCCCAGTTTTCTGCTTCCCTCCTAATCTTGGTTTCATTGGCTTTGTTTATGCAAAAACTTTTCAATTTAATATAATCAAAATTATCCATTTTGCATTTTATAATGTTCTGTGTCTCCTGTTTGGTCATGAACTTCTGTTCTCCATAAATCTGACAGGTGAACTATTCCTTGCTCTACCAGTTTGCTTCTAGTATCAGTCTTTATAACTAAATCATGAACCCATTTTGACTTTATTTTGGTACATGGCGTAAGATTTTGGTCTATGCCTAGTTTCTGCCATTCTCTTTTCCAGTTTTCCCAGCAGTTTTTGTCAAATAGTGGGTTCTTATCTCAGAAGGTGGGGTCTTTTGGTTCATCAAATAGTAGATTACTATAGTCATTGACTACTCTGTCTTGCATACCTAACCCGATCCGCCACTCTATTTCTTAGCCACTACCAAGTAGTTGTGATGATTGCTGCTTTATAATACAATTTAAGATCTGGAATGGCTAGGCCACCTTCCCCTGCATTTCTTTTCATTAGTTCCTTTGATATTCTGGACCTTTTGTTCTTCCAAAAGAATCTTGTTATTATTTTTTCTAGCTCTATAAGATAATTTTTTGGTAGTTTGGTTGATATGGCACTGAATAAGTAAATTAGCAAATTAGCTTAGGTAGAATTGTCATTTTTATTATATTAGCTCGGCCTACCCATGAGCAACTGATGTTTTTCCAATTATTTAGATGTGACTTTATTTGTGTGAAAAGTGTTTTGTAATTGTTTCAAATGTGTTTCCTGTAAACAACATATTGTAGGATTATGGTTTTTAATCCATTCTGTGATGCACTTCTGTTTTATGGGAGAGTTCATCCCATTCACATTCACTGTTATGATTACTATCTGTGTCTTTCTCTCCATCCTATTTCCCCACTATTTATGCGTTTCTTTCTCCTTTCTCCCTTTCCCTCCTCACTAGTGTTTTGCTTTTGACCACCGCCTCCCTCAGTCCTGCCTCCCTTCTATTAGGCCTCTCCCTTTTCTTCCCCCTTACCCTTACTACTTCTTCCCTTCTTTCTATCCCCCTTCCCTTTTCTTTCCCCTTTTCCCTCCTACTGCCTATAGGGCAAGTTAGATTTCTATACCTGATTATGTTATTCCCTCCTTGAGCCAAATCTGATGAGAGTAAGGTTCAAACAATTCTCATTTCCCTACCTTCTTTCCCTCTACTGCAATAGGTTTTTGTGCCTTTTCCTGTAATTTCCCCTTGTCTGCCTCCTCCTTTCTTTTTCTCCCAGTACAATCTCTTAATTAGATCTGATTAATCCACTTCCTTGGATTCATTTAATCCAGTTAATTATATTTTTTTAATCATTATATCAAAGTCAACTTATACTCACCCCCTCTGTCTATGTACACCCCTTTAAAATGGTGTAATAACAATACAGTTCTCAAGAATTACAAGTGTCATCTTCCCTTGTAAGGACGTAAACAGTTTGCCCTTATTAATAATATGTTGTTGGTTTTTTTTCTGTCCTGTTTTCCTTTTTATGTCTCTCTTGAGTCTTGTATTTGAAGATCAAATTTTCTGTTGAGTTCTGGTCTTTTTATCAGGAAGGTTTGGAAGTCCCCTATTTCGTTGAATGTCCATCCCCTCCCCTGAAAGATTATGCTCAGCTTCACTGGGTAGTTGATCCTTGGTTGTAATACAAGCTTCTTTACCTTACGAAATATAGTATTACACGTGCTACAATCTTTTAATGTAGAAGCTGCAAGGTCCTGCGTAATCCTGACAGTGGTCCCATGATATTTAAATTGTTTCTTTCTGGCTGCTTGCAGTATTTTCTCTTTGACCTGGTAATTTTGGAATTTGGCAATTATATTCCCTGGCATTTTCAATTTGGGATCTCTTTCAGGAGGTGATCAGTTCTTTCTATGGCTATTTTACCCTCTGGTCCTAGGACCTCAGAGCAGTTTTCCTTGATGATTTCCTGAAAGATGCTGTCCAGGCTCTTTTTTTCATCCTGGTTTTCAGGTAGACCAATAATTTTTAAATTGTTTCTCCTGGATCTATTTTCCAGGTCAGTTGTTTTACCAGTGAGGGATTTTATGTTTTCTTGTATTTTTTCATTCTTTTGTTTCTATTTGACTGATTCGCACTCTCTCATAGAGTCATTAGCTTCCATTTGCCCGATTCTAATTTTTAATGAATTGTTTTCTTCTATTAGATTTTGTACCTCCTTTTCCATTTGGCCAATTCTGCTTTTTTAAGGAGTTATTTTCTTCAGTGTACTTTTTTTTTTCCCCAGTTGGCCAATTGTATTTTTTAGGGACTTGTTTTGTTCAGTGTACTTTTTTCCATTTGGCCAATTGTATTTTTTAAGGACTTGCTTTCTACAGCTAATTTTTGTCCTTCCTTTTCCAAGCTATTGACTCTCTCTTGCGTACCTCTCATTTCTTTTCCCAATTTTTCTTCTACCTCTCTCATTTGACTTTTATTCTTGAGCTCTTCCAAGAAGGCTTTTGGGGCTTCAGACCGATTCATGTTCCCTTTTGAGGTTTTGGATGTGGGTTTGTTGACAATGTTGAACTCTTCTGAATTTCTGCCTTGATCTTCCCTGTCCCCATAATAAGAATCTATGGTCACTGTACATTTCTTTTCGCTCATGGTGTTTGTTTATTTCCTGACCTTTAAAAAAAAAAATCGAACTCTCCTGCTGGAGAATAGGGGGCACTGACCCAAGCTTCTTGTGCTGAGAGCCCAGGGCCTGGTCACTGACTTTGTGTGCTGGGGCCTCAGATGCTGGCTGTTGGAGGCCGTAGGTTCTGGCAGCTTACCTGGTGTTGGGCTGGAATCAGCAACACTGTAGCTCTAGGGGTAGGGGTGGGGAATCTGGTCCCTGAAGGATGTCTACTCATCTGGGTTTTTCACTCCTTTCTTTGGCTCCTGCTCACCTAGGCCTTACAGTCCTTTCTTTGGATCCTACTCACCTAGGCCTTACACTCCTTTCTTTGGTTCCTGCTCACCTGAGCCTTGCAGAGGGATATTTTGCTGCTACAGGATGTTTCTCCGCCTGGAGCTTTCCCTCTTGGAGTTGTGCTTCCCAGAGTTCTGCTCAGGCACCAGGAGACTTGGCTGCCAGAGAATACCATAGCCAGTGGTGGTTTTCCGAGTCGGTTTTCACTGGTTCCTTGCCCGTACTGAGGCACTCTGGGGTCCTGATGTTGGTGCTTGCCTGCTCTACCACTTTGGGGTTCAGGATCTCCCCCTGGTATGCTGAGGTGAGGCTTTCTACTGGCTTGCTGGGACACCTCCCATTCTGTACTGCTCCCCCTCTCCCAGAGCAAGAGGTAACTTTCACATTAATCCCCCAAGCTTCCTGCTTGCAGACTGCTATACCCTGCCTTTCTGCTGGTTCAGCTGTTACAGGGTTTTTTCTGGGGCAATATTTTCTGGGCCTCCAGAGGTCAATAAGGGAGGGTGAGAGTTACTTAATTCTTACTTTGCCATCTTGGCTCCTGGAAGTGGAACCCTCTCTTTTTATTATTTTCTTGTATTACTCATTTCTTTTCCCAATTTTTCCTCTGTCTCTCTTATTTGATTTTCAAAATCTTTTTTTAGTTCTTCCAGTGATTATTTTTGGGGCCTGTGACCAATTCATATTTTTCTTAGAGGCTTTGAATGTAGCTGTTTTGACTTGGTTGTCTTCTGCATTTGTGTCTTGATCTTTTCTGTCACCATGCTAACTTTCTATAGTCGAGTTCTTTTATTGTTGTTATTATTCACTCATTTGCCCAGCCTATTTCATTGTCACAAAGGATTGTAACACAGAGTCCAAATGAAAGATGAATTCTATTAGGGTTAATAGCATCTAAAATTATTATTATTAATATTAAGAGCATCTAAATCAGGGGTAGGGAGCCTTTGGCCTTGAGGGCACGTGTGACCCTGTAGGTCCTCAAGTGTAGCCCTTTGACTGACTCCAAACTTCACAGAACAAATCCCCTTAATAAAAGGATCTGTTCTGTAGAACTTGGACTCAGTCAAAAGGCCACATTCAAGGACCTTGAAGGCCACATATGGCCCAGAGACTGCAGGTTCCTCATTTCTGATCTAGATGCTCTTATTTGTGGGTAACACTATGATGATTTCATTCTCACAGGGCCCATTACACTATAGCTGCAGTGATTCATTTTAAAGAATATTTTTTGTGGTTTTTATATTTCTTACGAGTATGAGGATGATTATTTCTTCAAATTTTGTTACTGCATGTATCATCCCTCTTTTACAAACTGTAGATGTAATTGAAATCTTTTTCCCCCATAGAATCTTTTTGTATTGAAAGTTTTGTTCCCTTTTCCCCTTAAAATCTGAGTTAGCCTTCATATGTAGAATCCCCAGGGAAAAGTTCTATGCTTCTCCATCAGAAACCTTTGATCTTTCCTGAGAAAACTACTCAAGGCCATTCTCCTTGCACCGGCCAAACAATTTAGAGGCAGAACTCCCTGGGAAAACTCATGCCCACATTAACTGGCTACTATCCTGTATCCATATGCATTTTTAATTTCTTACTGCTTTCTTTTCTTCTTGTTCCTGAAAAGTCGAGGAGATCATCCCCTGTTTTCCCAATTATGAATTCATAGATAAGTGTCCACTTGGGTTCAAATAGTCTTATATAGACCCTGGTATCATAGATAAGATGCTTCACATCCCCCTTGTTAGCCAAGCTTGAATAAATCAAGAAACCTTCCAATCCCATAGAATTATCCCCCCTCAAACAATTACTGTACTCAAAAGGTCCAAAGCCCAGATTTGAAAGCAGAGGTAAAAGATAATGCCTTGCTCCCGACCAGTCACATACCCCAAAGGATGGCACATCCTGCATGTCACAGGTAGGACTTTCCCTGTACAAAAAGGGCAAGCAAAGGTGCCATCTTTGGAGCAGCTAATCTGGACAGAGGTCTGGAGGACCACAGAGCCCCACCACTGACAGAAAAGCTGGCTATGAAGAAGATTGTTTCATCAATCTCTTATGAACATCTAAACCTCATGAATAGGTCTCCTTTTCTCTCTGGGTCTTAGTACAGACACTGAGTTACTACACAATCACTCTTTTGGAGAAGCCTTTGCCCCCAAATGTAGGAATTCACACAGAGTATAATCAGCAGCAGTGAGTGGCCCTAATTTATGTATTAATTACAATAACAGCTAACATTTATCTGTTGTTGTTCAGTCATGTTCAACTCTTCGTGACCCCGTTTGGGGTTTTCTTGACAAAGACATTGGAGTGATTTGCCATTTCCTTCTCCAGTTCACTTTACAGATGAGGAAA
Organism: Vombatus ursinus; assembly: GCF_900497805.2. Lineage (NCBI taxonomy): Eukaryota > Metazoa > Chordata > Mammalia > Diprotodontia > Vombatidae > Vombatus > Vombatus ursinus. The sequence goes on from NW_020952736.1 coordinate 579,089, forward strand.
CTGAGGTAAACAGGATTAAATGACTTGCCCAAGGTTGTACAGCTAGTAAATGTCTGAGGCTGGATTTGAACTCAGGTCTTCCTGACTCAAGGCCCAGTGCTCTATTCACTGCACCACTTAGCTGTCCTAACACTTACATAGTGCTTTAATGTTTATAAAATGCTTTGCAGATACTATCTCGTTTGATCCTCACAATAATTCTATAGGGCAAATGAAATTATCCCCATTTTGCAGATAAAGAAACTGAGGCTGAGAGACAAGTGCCTGGGATCACACAGCTAATGAGCATCTGAGGTAGGATTTGAATTTAGGTCTTCTTGATTCTATGTATAGCACTGTAGCTACACTGAACCAGCTTAGGTGGAGCTCCAGAAAAATGCAGAGCCCCTAAATGAGATCCATCAATTACTCAAAAGAAATCAGCCAAACTGAGCCCAAAGGGCTATAAAACTGTGCATACCCTTTGATCCAGCAATACCACCACCTTCTTGGAGTTAGGAAAGGAAGATGAGTTGTGGTGACAGCAGAATGAATATTCAAGGAAAGACTTCTGTTTGTTTTTGGTTTTTTTTGGGTGAGGCAATCAGGGATAAGTGACTTCCCCGGGGGTCACCCAGCTAGTAAATATCAAGTGTCTGAGGCCAGATTTGAACTCAAGTCCTCCTGACTCTAAGGCCAGAGCTCTATCCACTGTGCCACCTAGCTGCCCCTAAGGAAAGATTTCTTATGAATAACTGGAAATATGGAACTAGTGAAAGGAGGAGGAATCAGGTCATGGTTAGAGATCTGGGTTCCATATACATGTGAAGGGAAACAAGGGTTTGGCTAGGTAGGTATGAAGTCTGCAGAAAAACCAACCTCTCCCTGTTTTATTTGTGCCTTTGTGAGGCACAGCAAATCCTTGGAAAATATCCACAGGCCTAGGCACTAGTTGATGGGGAGGGTACAAGAGGAACGGAAAGGAGAACACAAAGGGGTTTGTCCCCAGCCTCAAAGAAGAAGAGGAGGAGGGTCCTTACCTGCAGCTCAGAGAAGATAAAATCACTTCTCCTAACACAACTGATAGTGAGGGTTGAGGACCCCTAGCTGGGAGTGGGGGTGGGGGGCAGAGTGGGAACCAAAAAGTGGAAGGAAAAATCTTGCTCCATTGACCCCTCCCTGATTGACCCCTCTTGGTGACATCCAGCTCGTGACAAGCCATGCAATAAGACAAGTCCAGCCCTAGCCACAACAACAGCATGTGACCCTGGTGGGCTGACCTTCAAAGAGCTCTAATGATCCCTGAAGAGCACTGAACTGAAATTCTGGGGCAAGGCTTCTGCAGATGTCAGCTGAGGGGCCTGAGGTGGAAGCTGTCCCTGCCCAGTTTTGTTCCATGGCATAGCAGCCCTCAGTTAAGGAGGTAGAGTTTCAGTGACCAACAGCCTTGAGGGGCACCCCTTTAGCAGGTGGCAGCAGAGGAGGCCCCCAGAGAGGTATTCCTGCAGCCACGCAGGCAATTCTCCCTCCAATGTCCTTGGAGCTTGAGGCCCCACCACACTCTGCCAAAAGAATTTGTTCTTTTTCCCCACTGGCACAAGGACTTTTTGAAGTTCTTTCCCATTTATTTAGAGGGAGTTAAGAATGATTTTATCACGTAGGTTTTCCTGTTAGCTATGTTTTACTATGGTCAATTAAATGCTTTGATAGTGGAGACTGCACTGGATGAAGACTCAGACAGTGTATTTTCCCCCACATTGAGCATAAGTAAAGGGAATGATATACATTCCAAAAATATTTATTATTTTATTTTCTCGATGAACATTTTTCTCCCTCCCACCTCCCCCTGTACCCTGAAGAAGAAAAAAGAAAAATCCAACGCTTGTAACAAATATGCAGAGTCAAGCAAAACAAATTCCCACTGTGGCCATGGTCCAAAAATGTCTGTCTCACATTCTACAACTTGAATCCATCACCTTTCTGCCAAGAGGTTGGGAGTATTATCAGTTCTTTGTAGTCATGGCTGATCATTGCTCCAAAACCATTTATTGCTAAAATATTCAATATGGATGAGACTCTATGGGAAAGGGAGTGGTGTATAAGAATGATAAAGACAAGATCCCTGCCTTGAGGGAGCTTAGAGGCTAGTAGGGGAAACAAAAAAAAAATGAAATGGGAAAGTGGTAGCAACAGAAACCTTGAAACCAGGAGAGTGTACGCTCTGCTAGAAATCATCTACACCAACAAGAAGTCACTATATAAATGAATAAGCCATTTCCAGAGGGATAAAAATTTCCAGGACTGAGCCTTGCAAAATACATGCTAATAAAGAGTGGAAGGAAAAGAATGAGCAAAAGGAAACACGAAGATAGATTATGGTAGTGTGCTAATCTGGTCTGGGATTTCAAGGAACAGAGATAAAACCTCATAATCATTTGATTTATTGATAACATACAGTGATGGATGGATTCATTTAAGAAGGGTAAAAGACGTGTGCCCTGCCTTACTGCCATTCTGGGTCCCAGAATTGGCCTCGTTTGAGGAAATGAAGCTCCATGTAACTCTCAAAACAAGCTCGATCCAGGCACTATACAGGGTCTGGATGGCCCACATCTCTTAGAGGCTTTTCGGTTTTATTTTATACTAAGGTTGACAAGGGAGGGATGGAGAGCCTTTTACAAATCTACCAATTTTGAGAAAGCAGAACTCAGGTTGTCTCCCCAATATACTAGTCTCAACACCAGGATTTTTTTTTTTCCTCAATTCTTACCTAGACTTTAACTACTGAATGGGTGTTGCCTCAGACAAGCTGAGACCTGGGAAAGACTTTAGTTTAAAAAGGCCAAGGTCTCCCACTGCGTAGGGGGCCTTCTCCAGTCATCTTAATCTATATCTTGCCCCTGAACCCACATGGCTCTGGAGGAGAGAGTACACAGCTCTACAGCTCTGCCTCACTTAAATCCAATTCACTTGCAAGTCAGGACATCACCCTCCTGATGTCATTAGTCCTCTTTGAGACTGAAGGACAAACAATAAACAACAATTCCAAGAAAGCAGAACTCAGATTATCTCCACAATGTACCAGTCTCAATACTAGGGTTGGTAGAATTTCTTTGCAGGAAGTGATTTAACTCATGGATATTCATCAGTAATTCATGCTAGCTGTCTCTATCTGCACCTCCCCTCCTTCACTGGGTGAGGGGGCCTGATCTAACCGGGATGGACAGGAAGATTAGACAAAATCTAGGTGAGCACAATGTCAGAGATGCAAGAGAGAGAAGTCAAAGAAGTGTCTGGAAGGTAAAAAAATATAAGAATTGAGAAAATTGTCTTTCATTAAGTTATAAGTCTGTTTACATCCCTTTCCTGCCTATTCTTTGCCCTTTTTTTTTCTCCCTTTCCCCATCTGCACACCCCTCCTCCACCACTTTGCCAAAGTCTTCTGTCTTCTGGATTCATTCGCTGATAGTTACAGAGCAGCCCAGGAGCTGGTAGAGTAGAAAGGGCAGGGTTGTGAGGATAAACAGCCAGTCATGCAATAGCTCTACATGCAGCTTGGTGTAGATACATACATGGATGTGTACATGCATTACATGTGAGCTACATATCTACATATTTACACAGTCATGGCAATGCTTGGTAAGGGGCAAATTGAGATGCTGCTCCATTTTGGTAAAGGGGTGTCGCACATACTCAGCTAGAGTCTGAGGGAGTTCCTTGCCAGGGGAGTGGGTTTACTATCCCAGGGTTTGCAGGACAGGGTTGGGGGCAGAAGGAAGGAAGGACATTGGAAGAGGACTCTCCAGAGTCGGGGGCGTCAGGGGTGTGTCTCAGCCTAGCTAATCTGTGCTGTACACATTCAGCTGTAAGTCGAGCTTCAGGATCCGAATCCCAGCAATCCTCCAGCAGCTCAGGCAACCCACCAGGCTCCTGGGAGAAAGAACAGAGAGTTAGGCCACCCTCCCTCCTGCCCCTTCCTCCACCATGCCCTGATGCAGGTTGTATGTGTTGCTTCTCCCACCTCAGCTTTCTTCTCTATTATCCCTTGCAGGCTCCTGGAATTTAGAGCTAGAATCTTAGAAATGACGTAATCCAACCACCCCATTTTACAGATGAGGAAACTGAGGCCTTCTTTTTTTTTTTTTGTTTGGTTTTGTTTTGGTTTTGGTTTTTTTTTTTAGACAATTGGGGTTAAGTGACTTGCCCAGGGTCACACAGCTAGTAAGTGTCAAGTGTTTGGTCTGAGGCCGGATTTGAACTCAGGTCCTCCTGACTTCAGGGCCGGTGCTCTATCCACTGGGCCACCTAGCTGCCCCTGAGGTCTTCTTTTCAGAGTCAGTGTGGAACACTACTCTTGGAGTCCAAAGACGCTGGTTCAAGTCCTGGTTCTGTCACCTTGTAGAAATTTGCCTCTCTGACCTCAGTTTCCCCATCTGCAAAATGTACTATCTACTTTACAGGGCTCTTCTGAGGATCAGGTATGGAAAGTGCTATAAGAATGTGAGTCATCATCATTATTAGCACTGCTCTTGGCATTGTCTTGTGTCACCTAAACCCCTTTCAGGGTAAAGAAATTTATCTTCCCCCAGAACAAGCTCTTTCTCCCTCCTAAGGTATCAAACAATTTGTTTCTTAAACTGGTCTGGGCTGATGTGTTAATGGGAAAAAGACCTTCCCTCCTTCCAAATAACTTGGATATTTTAATGGGGGTCTTCCCCTGTTTTCTAATCCAGGGGTGGGGAACCTTTGACCTTGAAAATTTGTTCTGCGAAGTTTGGATTCAGTCAAAGGGCTGTACTTGAGGACCTAGAGGGCCACATGTGGCCTTGAGGCCCCAGGTTCCCCTCCCCTGGATCTGATAGACATTAATATTATGGCTATTCCAAATGAGTAGGGGGGAGGGGGAAAGGAGATGGCAGAGCTATGACTAGAAGATATTTTGAGAAAGAGAAAATTTCCCATTACTCAAACCATTCTGAATAGGCAAGCACTTATTTCAGCTATGCCATGACACAGACACAGACAAATGTAGCCAATGTAGAGACAGAAACAAGAACCCAATTAAGAGAAACTGAGGCATAAAGGGGCACCTTCTCTAGATGCCAGCAGTGGAGGGATGAGGCTCAGGTGGAGCTGGCAGGTGTGATAGGGAGACCTTCCTGAAGGAGGGAAATGAACAGCAGGGTTTAGAAGAATGGAAGCTGAAGGGAATGGGGCCAGGTGTAGAGGAGGAAAACAAAGAACGTTTCCAGGAATGGTAATTGGCCTGTATGTTCACAGGAAAGAGAAATAGAGTGCTAAGGAAAGGGAGCAAAGCCAGAGAGTCATAAGAGGTGATGAGACTAGTTGGGTTTAAGGTCTATATTGGGAAGTTTGGGTAGAATATGGAAACTAATTCCCTCTAGGGACATGCCCCTCCCTCTCTGTAACATCCCCCCTCCCCACCCCCAACACACACTGTCCCTTCCCTCCCTCTCCTGGTCTTTTTGCCCCTCACCATGGTAGTACGGTACCAGCTTGGGGGAATGTGAGGCCGCCTTCTTTCTGCCACCGCCAGGGCCCAGAGCTCACAGGTGGTAGGGCTGCTCCCCAGCTCTGCTTCGTAGGCTAACTGGAATGGTGGGGGCCTGTGGTCTGCAGGTCAGGCACATGGGGAATAGGAGTCAATCTCTAAGGTTCTTCCCTTAGGATGGGTGAGGGGTCATAGAAGAAAGGGTGGGGTAGAGTTTAGGAATAGCTTAGGAGAGTAGCCTCAAAACAGGGCAGAGGTCAGGACTTCTGAAGATGGGGGGATCAAGGTCAAGGAAATGGTGTTCAGACAAGATGACCTGAACTAAAGTTAGAAGCCTTGGGTTCTAGTTCAAGCTTTTCCCCTTGCTAGCCATCATGATATCAGACAAGCCTCTCTAAGCTTCAAATTTTCTTCTCTATGAAATTGAAATAATAAGATCTGCTTGGCCTGTCTCACAGGGTACAAAGTTATATAAAGGTGAGCTTTTGGCAATAGCAGTGGGAGTATGTTGGGGAGAAGACAAGAACCAGGGAAAGAGAGTGGGAGGTGTTCCTGGCAGGTACAGGTATCTCTCGGGGTGAGAGATGTGTTGGGTATGTTCAGGGATGCTCCAGCCCCTCACCAGGCCATAGGTCAGGGCATCGACTTAGCATCTCCCACAAAAGCAGTGAAAGAGAGTAGATATCAGCCCGCCGAAGGGCCATCCCCCAGTCCTGAAGGTCCAGAGTCTTGTCCAGGATCTCTGGGGCCATGTACCGCTGAGTTCCAGCCTTGGGTGAAGGAGGACCTTGCACTATTACCATAGCAATTGGACGGTAACAAAAGCCTCATCTTCCTCCCCACCCCATGCAGCTACCCAAAGAATACCTCCTACCATTTGTCTCCACAGCAATGTGATTTCCCCCAATGCCATCACTTCCATCAAGACCCTTGCCATCAAACTGGGAACATTCCTCTTCCCTCCTCCCCCCTGCCCAAAGTCCCCACCTCCATGATGGTGGCTGGGCCCCGAGGTTGTGTGGGGAGCCAGGTGGGGGGCTGAGTGAGACCAGGAAGAGCCAAGGCAAGGCCCAGGTCTCCAATGGCACAAGAGCCATCATCCCGGACAAGCACATTGTGGCTACTCAGGTCCCTGTGGGCAATGCCTGGTTTATATTGGCCTGAGGATGAGATTAGAAGTCAAAGGTTATCCCTCACCCTCTTTTTCGTAACCCCCAATTGCTCATTCCTCCTTTCCATCCCCAAGAGGAGACACAATGCCATCTTCCCCAGGGCTCACCATCTCTCCAGGATTCCTCATGAAGGAAGGCCAGGCCCCTAGTCAGAGAGAGTGCAAGCTTTATAGACTGGAGCCAGTCACAAGTATGGTGGGCCAAGTAGTGGCGTAGGGAGCCCTAGAGGAAAGATCACATAGCAGGAGAAAAACATGTGAGCCTCGGGAGGAGGGAGCAGGAAACAGACATAGAGACAGACAGACTTTGGGAAACATCATTATAGTTATCCCTTCCACATTGCAGGGTTTAGGGGTGCACCTAGTGTGCAGCACCCCCCTTCCCATAAGAGTTTTTGGCCCTCCCTTCGTACCAGAGAAGAAGTCTGAATCTTTTTTTTTTGTGGGATGCTGCTATTATACAATATTATACATATATTTTATGTATTCCTGAGTTTCTAAACTTTTTTGTGTCTCCTGGCCTTCTTTTGTCTCTGGCTTCCACAAAACTCCCTCAAAACTCCCACTTAATTTCTTATGCAGACCCACAATATGTAGAAACCATGATGGGGCAAGCTGCCACATGGAAGGGATAACAATATTATCATTAGAAAAGGACAGATAGCTTCAATGAAATTCAGTTATGAGTGTGCTAGGCCTGGAGTCAAAAGACCTGAATTCAAATTTGGCCTCACATACTTTCTAGCAGTGTGACTCTGGGTTAAGTCACTTAACCTCTGTTTGCCTTGATCCACTAGAGAAGGAAATAGTAAAACATCCTTCTTTTTGTCAAAAAAAAGAAAAGAAAAGAAAGAAAAACCATGGACATTATTAGTATGCTATGGTCCATGGGGTCACAAAGAGTTGGACATGAATGACTGACCAACAACAAAGTGTATGGGACTGAAGAAAAAAAGAAAATCAGACAGGACGGCAATGATTAACAGATCATCAGCCAGCTAACTATTCATAAGGAGAAAGAGCTGTAGACATAGGGATAGAGAGGTATAGAGGGAATTAAGGGGAGACATCAAGACTGCTGGAAAGGGACAATGATGGACAGAGCAAAAGTCACAGGACGAGAGGGAGGCTAGAGGAAAGAAATGAACAGGAACAGGAAAGAAGGGATGGGAGCAGAGAGCCCCAGACAGCCTGCCTTCTCCTACCATCACAGGCTCTTACCTTGGGGTAGAGCTGAAGAACCAGCAGGGGACCGGGGGGCTGGGGGCCGGGGCCCCCTCTGCCAGCGGCAATAAATCGCACTATGTTGTCATGCTGCAGGCCAGACAGCTCGTAGAGTGCCCTTTCTGCCTGAAATTGGGGTGCTGCCCAAGGGGGGAAGGCCTTGATGGCCACCGGCTCCCCCTGTAGGTGTCCTGCCCACACCACTGTGTGGCCTCCCTCTTGCAGGATCTGGGTAGAAGAGGACAACACATTGCAAGTAGGCTGGATTCGCCACCTTTTCTTCAGGCTTCTGTCCTCTTCATGCCTTCTCACCCTCATCCCTCATCATCCTATCCATCACAGCAAAGGAACGACCCAGCATCCTCCCTACCCAATCACTGGAATTGAGGCATTAGGACGTTTATCCTCCACCCACCACCTCCCCAACATGCCATGGAGAAGGGAGACCTGAGAGAAGCATAATTCCTGCAGCTCCGGCAACTCCTGGCTCCAACCGCGGCCTGGCTCAGGTTCTAGTTCCTGGCCCCCAGAGGCCCTAAATGCCTTCCACTGCCGAAGGGCTGGAGATACAGGTGGTGGGGGGCCATAGGGTTGGGAGGCATGGGGCCAGCATGCACGGGACCAGGGGCTGGGGAGGTACAGGGTTCTTGAGAGGCAATGGGATGGGATTGAAGGAAATGGTGGTCAAGGGGCCAAGACCACAGGCAGGAAGTGAAAGGACCATGAAGGTTACGGAGGACAGAGGGATGATAAGGACTAACACCTAGGGGAGGCTGGGGCAGATAAAGGTCAGAGGATGTGGCTCCATGCTAGAGAGGGCATGGTCATGGCAGAGGGAGGCTGGCGAAAAGGGCCCAAGAGAGTACCTGGGAGGTGTTTGTGTGTGGGGGTGACACAGAGAAGCATCAGAAGGATGCCCAAAGGGCACTGGGGGGGAGAGGGGTGGCAGGGGTCAAGTCTGTACCCAAGATACTGCTGCCCATCATAAGAAGGAGAAACAGCCCCAGCAGAGACACCACCACCAGAAAGGAGTCCCCTGGACAAATAAAGAAGAAATTCAGGGCTGGAGGGGAATGATGTAGGATATCCCCAAGACAGGGATCCTGGGCACTCTGGGAACCCATACCCTTGGTTCCTGATCCCCATCCCGTTGCTTCCATAGAATTTGTCCTGTTATCTTCTTGTCACCAGGGTAAAAAACATCCCAAGGTCAGGAGGAGGGAGTAGGAGGCTACGGACGAAGGGAAAACTGGGCATGGCCCTCCTCCCAGTTTCAACCTAATCCCCACTCTCCCCCGCCTTGCACACACAACCCCAGCCTGGCCTTCCAGCCTAGACGCTTGGGCTCCAGAGTAGTGATTACCAGGTGGAGACTGGGGACCCTGAGAGTTGGGGGTCCTTGAGATTCCTGGAAGTGGCAGGTGGCTGTAATTAGCATTGCAGAGATCAGTGCCACAGGAGCACGTGAAGAGAATGGAGCCAGGACTTGGGTGGGCAAGGCGGGCTGGCTCACATTGGGGGGATTCACAGCCCGGCTCATCACTGTCTCGGCAACCTGATTGGGGTGGAAAGGAGAAAGGGGCAGAAGGCAATAAAGTCCGCTTTTGGAGGACCTAGTTTCCCCTCTCTTTTTAGAGGTGTCCCTTCAATCTCTGAAATGGCTTTTCTTCATCTACAGATGTGCTATCATTCTCAGAGAAGCTAGCTTTGCCCTCCCCATGTCTTGCCTCTGTTCCAGCCCTCTCGTCCCCTTATGTCCCTGTCTCCTTACTTCCCGGTCCTGGCCACTCACCCTGCATCTCCAGCTGAGCCCCCTCCTGACTCAGGTTCCATATTCCAAAGCAGCAGTGGCTGTAGAGGCAGCGGATACCCCTGGGGGGCCCTGGCCCTGTATCTAGTAGCTCCCCCAGAGCCCTTGTGCTGCCCTGTACCCCAGGGCCCTCAAAGAAAACACAAGTCCGGTGACCTGGTGGGGCTGAGGACAAAGTAAGGGCAGGGAAGGCAGGAGAGAGAACAAGGTGGGATTATACCCCAGACAGGCAGGCATCTGGTCAGAGAGAAAACTCATGTCACATCCCAGGATCAAGGTGGAAAAGCTAGAAAGTCAGCAGCTGTCTAAAATGAGACCCCCTCCCCTTTTGCCTTGCACCCAACTCCCTCTAAGAGCCAATGGGACAGTTATCTCAAATGTCCCCCCACCACCACTTCCCATCCCCAGTTTTTGTTTCAGGGATAACCTGCCTTGAAAGCCAGAAAGCCAGTTGAACAACCCATTCCTGTAGACACTTACCCTGCACAGCTGCAGGAAAAAGCATCCAAAACCCTAGGGTCCCCAACATGACTGAGGTGGGGGTCTGAAAGAGAAGGTTTCAGGGAGGTTGAGCTAATGTTGGCGTTTTCTCTTTGACCGCCTGGCACTGTGGGGCTCTCAGATCCCACCGTCCCCAACTCCTCCTCTCTGCCCGCCCCTGCCCTCCTTCCCCAGCCTGTGTGGGGGAGACTGCAGCTGTGGGAGCGGTGAGGATGGGGGGAGGAAGGAGAGGAAGGGAGGAACAGGACCAGTCTGAGATCCTCTAGCCTTTTCATGCACTCCTTCCTCCTCTGGTCAGAAGGAGCGGGGGGCCTGGATGTTTAGCTGAGGACTCAGAGACTCCTGTCTTCTATAACTTTTTCTTCTTCTGTGACATGAGGAGAAAGTGTAGGCCTGCCTGAAGGGAGGGAGCCAAGGTATAGCCTTCAGTTGTTGGAAATCCCAAGTGTTCCCTCCGAAGATCCCTCAACTGGCTCCATGCCTCCTCCCTCCAACCAGGCCTCAGTTTCCCCTACAGTTCACCAAAATGTCGGGGCAGTTAGATGACGCATTGAATAGAGAACCAGCCCTGGAGTCAGGAGGACCTGAGTTCAAATCTGGCCTCAGACACTTGACACTCACTAGCTGTGTGACCCTGGGCAAGTCACTCAACCACAAATACCTCACTAACATAATAAAAACAAAAAAAAAATGTCCAAGAAATCATGGCCTCAGTACACACATTAGAATGAGGACCTCAATTTGGCGTCTTAGAGGTTTCAGACTCAGTTGAGGGGACAAACAGTTACCAGGGGGCTAGGTTGCAATTTAGTCTAGTACCACAAGGGGACAGCACATATAGGGGGAGGAGGGGTGGTGTTATCTAGGTGGAAACCCCAAGTCAATTAAATCAGTCAATCAACAAGTATTTATTAATTGTCTATTAATATATAAATATTCACTGGATACCCGAGGCCCTATATTAACTAGGCGCTGTAAGAGACAGAAATAAAAACAACCCTTCCCATAACCCTACTCTCACTGTCCCCTTTCTTCCTGATTCATTACATTTAAATTTCTAGAAAAAGTTGTTTATACTCAATATCTACACTTCCCTGCTACCTATTCTATCCACAATCCTTTGTATTCTGTCTTGGAGAAGCTGGAATATATCCCAAAGAGAGTGACCAGGATGATGAAAAGACAGAAGAATATGTAATAATTAAAAACCGGGATGCATGCACAGTGCCTGGTACATAGTAAGTGCTTAATAAATGCTTGTTGACTTTTTGGACTTTAGCAGGAAAATCAGAAGACTTGGCAGGGGTGGGAGAATATAAAAATCATAATAGTTAGCATTTATATAGCACCTGCTACGTACCAGCCACTGCATTAAGCGCTTTACAAATATTATCTCATTTGATATCACTGCAACCCTGGGAAGGAAAGGAAAGTAGGGAGGTAGGTGATATTATTATCCCCATTTTGCTAAAAAGGAAACTGAGGCAAAGAGGTTAAGTGACTTGCCCAAGGTCTCACAGCTAGTAAGAATCTGAGGTCAGATTTGAACTCAAGTTTCCTTGCTTCAGACAGTGTTCTGACTACTGTGCTGCTTACTTGCCATTATTATGGTTATGATTATTAGCAGCAGCAGCACTGAAAAATTCCTATCAATAACAGCTATTCCAAAGAGGAATGAACAGCTTCTCAAGAGATAGCAAATTCCCCATCATGGGGAATCTTTCAAGCAGAGGTTAGGTGAACACGGGCCTGGGAAAGACCTTAATTCAAAAAGGCCAAAGTCTCTGGCTGCATAGGGGCTATCTCCAGTTGTCCTGATCTATATCTTGCCAATGGATCCAGGTGGCTTTGGAAGAGAGAGTGAGGCTGGCGATCTTTCACAGACCGGCCTCATTTAAATCCAATTCACTTGAAAGTCATGATATCTCCTTCCTGATGTCATGTTCCTCTTGGAGAATGAAAGACAAAAGGGCAGCTAGCTGGCATAGTAGATGGAGCTCCAGTTTTGGAATCAGGAGGACCTGAGTTCAAATCTGGCCTCAGACACTTGACACTTAACTAACTGTGTGACCCTGGGCAAGTCACTTAACTCCGATTGCCTCACCAAAAAAAGTCAAAAAAAAAAGAGAGAGAGAGAATGAAAGACAAACTAGAGATGAGCACTGGGGCGGATGTTCTGCAAGGCATTGTTAGACAGTTATAGGTTAGGCCAGCTAGCCTCTGCTCTTCCATCTCTAAGATTTCTCTATCTCCCACTACTCTACAGAACCTATTCTCTCAGAAGTTAGCACGGATTCTCTTCATCACCGTAGGAGCATTCGTTATAGACCTGAAGGGCCCTTAGAGTTCTTCTGGCCAAGGTGGCCCTGAGGGCCCTGTCCTGGGCCCTCTTCTCTTTTCCTTCTTTATGACTTCACTTGGTAATCTCTTCAGCTCCCATGGATTTAATTGTCATTTCTGTTATTGTTGTTCGTCCTTCGTCCTCGAAGAGGACCGTGATATCAGGAAGGAGATGTCAAGGCTTGCAAGTGAATTGGATTTAAGTGAGTCAGAGCTGTACAAAGTTGTCGGCCTCACTCTCTCCTCCAGAGCCGTGTGGGTTCAAGGGCAAGATATAGATCAGGATGACTGGAGATGGCCCTTGATGCAGTGCAAGACCTAGGCCTTTTTAAGCTAAGGTCTTTCCCAGGTCTCAGTTTGTCTGAGGCAACACCCATTCAGTGATTAAGGGTAGGTAAGAAATGAGGCAAAAGATGGCCTCTTTTACCTAGTCAAAAAAAAGAAAAATCAATCTGGGCGGGGAAGACCCTCAGGGCATCTGGCCAAAACAGAAACAATTGCTATTTATAATATTTTATAATAACTACAAATAAATGATTTAAAATAACTAATTTATAGTATCTCTACATTATTACCAAACCTACCTATCCTGCCCTATCCTCTCTGCAGACCTCTAGTCTCCCATCTCCAATCGCCTTTCAGACATCTCAAATTAGATGTCCAGTACACATCTGGAACTCATCATGTCCAAAATATAACTCATTATCTTTACCCTCCCCTTCGATCATTTTCAATCCTTTCTGACTTTTTGTGACCCCATCATGGATTTCCTTGACAAGGATACCCAAGTGGTTTGCCATTTCCTTCTCCAGCTCATTTTACTGGTGAGGAAATTGAGCCTGAAAGGGTAAAGTGACTTGTTCAGGGTCACACAACTAATAAGTATCTGAGGCCAAATTGGAACTCAGGAAGATGAATCTTACTGATTCCATGCCGTGCCCTATTTACTGCACCACCCGGCTGAATTCCCTACTTCCCCTATTCCTATAGAGGACAACACGATCCTCCCAGTCCTTCAGGCTCGCAATCTAGTCCAGGATGACTCCGTACTCTTTCTTGGATAGAGGGCTGGGCCTGGAGTCAAGAAGATTCATCTTCCTGAGTTCAACTCCAACCTCAGACACTTACTAGCTGTGACCTTGGTCAAGTCATTTAACCCTGTTGGCCTCAGTTTCCTCATCTGTAAAATGAGCTGGAGAAGGAAATTGCAAACCAATTTAGTATCTCTGCCAAGAAAACCCATAATGGGTTGGACATGACTGAACAACCTTCCATATCCAATCCGTCACCAAGGCCAAGATTTCACCTACAAACACAATGCTGTGTTCGGCATTCAAAGCCTTTCATAACCTAGCCCCCCCCCCCACCTTTCCAGTCTTCTTACACTTGACTCCCCACCTCATACCCTTCACTCCACTGACATAGGCTTCCTGGCGGTTCCGTGAACAAGACAATATCTCTGCTCTAGGCATTTTCTCAGGCATTTTCTCTCTTCCTCTCCCCTTACCAGCTTCCCTGGCTTCCTTTAAGTCTCAAATAAAACTCCACCTTCTACAGGAAGCCTTGCCCAATTGCTTAGTATTTGAACTCAGGTCCTCCTGACTCCAACGCCGGTGCTCTGTCCACTGTGCCACCTAGCTGCCCCAGAACTCATGTTTCTTGACCACAGGTTCAGCACTCTATCCACTGGATAGGCAGCCAGCTGACTCTGCATGTAGACTTCATCTTCCAAATGTCCACAGGATATCTCCTGGACATCCTACTGGCACCTCAGACTCAACATATTTAAAACCCACCTCATTATCTTTCCCCTCAAACCTGCTTCACTTGCAAACTTTTCTATTACATCAACAGTCAGTGGCACCTCATCTCCCAAGTCCAAAATCTTATTTTGGACTTTCGCTCTCCCTTGACTTTCATTTCCTATCACTCTCTGGAGTTCAATCAGTTCTCCATCTTCCATATTATCTTCTAAATCCATCTCCTCCCCTCAGGTCTCACAGCTGCTTCTTTAATAGAAAGTAAACTTAGAATATAACTGTCTTGGAGGGTAGGGACTACTTTTGCTTTTTTGTCTATGTGGTACACAGTAGGAGCTTAATGAGTGCCTGTGGAGTGATTGATTGATGGGATTTTCTCACACTTTGACTACAGCCACCCCTCCCACTTTGCTTCCCCACCCCCAACAATTCAACAAGCATTTATTAAGTGTACCTAGTATATGCTGGTAACTGTGCGCCTGAATACAGAGACAAATAATGAAGTCACTGCCCTTGCTTTAACTGGATTGATTTTTATTTTTATTTCACCATTCATTCCCTAATATATCCTTCTCCCTCCTCTACTTGGGGAGCCTTGCCACAAAGATTAAAAAGTAAAAACCAAGGGCAGCTAGGCAGCACAGTGGATAAAACACCAGCCCTGAAGTCAGGAGAACCTGAGCTCAAATCTGGCTTCAGACCAAATGCTTGACAATTACTAGCTGTGTGACCCTGGGCAAGTCACTTAAGCCCAATTGCCTAAAAAAAAAAAAAAAAGTAAGAACCAGTTCCACAAAACCAACCAAGGGATCAGATGAAGCTGCCTGTTTCCAAACCCATAATCTCTTACCTCTGCAAAGAGAAGAGGGAGGTGTTTTTTCTTGACTATTCTCCTGGGCCACATATGGTTATTAGACCTATAGGCTCCATTTTCTTTTGTTTTATTTTCATTCTTTTTTCATCATTGTAGCCTTTGTGTATGTTATTTTTCTGGCACTCCTTGCTCTACTCTGCATCAGTTCATATAAGCCTTCCTATACTTCTCTGAATTACTCATATTCATCATTTCTTATGGCACAGTAACATCCACAGATTTCAATGTATTTTGCTATTCAGTTGCTGAGCACCTATTTTGTTTCTTATTTTTTTGCTACCACAAAAAAAAAAGTTCCTGAAATAACTTTTTAAAAGGTCTTTTGCTTCTGTTTACTTTTTTCTCCTCCAATCCATTCTTCACACTGTGGAAACATATTAAAAACCTTTTAGACTTTCTTTAGAAATATTGAGTCTAAGGGAAGAGCCCTTGGAATGGTGGGTGGGTGGTAAGTCAGGTCTAAAGAAAGACTTTTTTTTTCTTTCTGGAGGCAATCGGAGTGACTTGCCTAGGGTCACACAGCTGGTACTGGATTTGAATTCAGGTCCTCCTGACTCCAGGACTGTATGCCCTAGCTGCCTCCAGAAAGTCTTTTCTTAGGGAAAAGAACTAAAGTTGACAACCAAATTTAACTCCAGCTTTCTTTACAATTAACATTGCCTCCGTATCCACCTGAAGAGACTGACCACCCCTTTCCACCTACCCAGCCAATAAGGCTTTCAACCTAGGCATCATCCTCTTCTCTTCACTCTCTTTTATCCTTCCTTGTCCAACCACTTGCCAAAATACTATAGTTTCTACCTTTCCAAAACCTTTCATACACCTCCCCCTTCTGTCCTCTGACACTGCACCCACCCCAGTCAAGACCCTCAGCATCTCAGGCTTGACCTACTGCAAAAACCTGCTGATTGGTCTCCCTGACTCAAGAAATTCTCTTCCTGGCTACAGTCCATCCTCCAGCCCATCTGACTTGATCCTCTCAAAGGGCAAGTTTGACCGTGTCACCCCCACCTCCACCCTCATTCAATCAACTCCATTGGTTCCCCATTGTTTCTAGGATCAAGTAGGAAATCCTCTTTAGTTTTTAAAGTTTTCCATACCTTGATCCCTATCTACCTTCCCAGTCCTCTCACTCCTTACTTAGGTATTCTGCATTATAGTGACACTGGTCTCCTTGTTATTCCTTGAAGAAGATACTTCATCTCCCAATTCCAGGGTATTTTCACTTGCCATCCCCCATGCCTAGAATTCTCTGCTTCCTAATTTCCCTGACTTTCTTCAGATCTCAGCTAAAATCAAACCTTCTGCAAGAAGTGTTTAATCCCTCATGATACTAGTACCTTCCCTTTACTATCTCCAGTTTATCTTGCATACATCTAGTTTGTCTTGTTTATCTTGTATATATCTTGTATGAAGTTGTTTGCATGTTGTTTTCTCCATTAGACTGTGAGCTCCTTGAGGGCAGAGATTGTCTTTTACTATTTTTTTGTATCCCCAGCCCATACCATAGTACCTAGCAAGGTGAGTAAGTGCTTAATAAACGCTTGTTGGGGTGGGGGCAGCTAGGTAGTACAGTGCTGGCCCTGTAATCAGGAGGACCTGAGTTCAAATTCGACCTCAGACACTTACTAGCTGTGTGACTCTGAGCAAGTCACTTAACTCTGTTTGCCTTAGTTCCTCATCTGTAAAATGAGCTGGAGAAGGAAATAGCAAATCACCCCAGTAGCTCTACCAAGAAAACCACAAAGAGCTGAATGGAACTAAAACAACTGAACAACAAAATGTTTGTTGACTGACTAAAATTATTTTTGGCACACCTGAGCCTAAAAACACACAGTACAGTATTAATGTAAATCTTTTTTCAATAATACCAATGCCAAATTCATCTTCCTTATGCATAAAGCTCATTATATGATTTCTCTGAACAAAAACTTATTGGCTCTCTATTTGCTGCCAAGTACAAGTTCAAATTTCTTAACCTGGCTTTCCTAACCTTCACTGCTGGTGGCTGAGCCAAAAGAATGAAAGACTTTGGGAAGATAGAAACTTCAGTGTTTGGCAAGTGATTGGACATGGGCAGGGAGAGAGTAAGGAGATGAGGATAACACCTCCATTGAGAGCCTTGGTGACTGGCATGGTGGAGAAGGGTGGGTCCTAGGGTCAATCTAGGTGGATGGGGAGGTGATGTCGTTGTGAAGAGTTTGGTTACCACGCCTTCCACAATTTGCCTTCAAATATCACCTCCCTCCACATACTCTATTGTAATTCAAACATATCTGCATATCTTGGACATACTTTGTCATTTCCTGCTTCCAGACTTTTGTTCATACTTTCTGCATGTCCTACCCATCCTCTAAAGGCCAACTTAGATGCTATCTACTCCGTGAAGTTTACTCTGACCCTTACAATCAGTAATGACCTTTTCCAACTAAGGCATTCCATTACACTTGACTTGCACCTCTCCAATGACTTGGTATATAATTATTTTGATTTAACAAACATTTACTTTTTTTAAGTTTCTGAATAATTAATCACGTCATTAATAATGCTAGCATATTACTAATAAAACGGGTTAGTGACACTCTTGAATGCCAAAATCATGGAGGTGGGCACACAGTTTATATGCCCTTGGAAGAGTGGGCATTCCTGAGAGTGTCAACCAACTATGATTGGTTAACAATTAGTGAAAAGAATGAGTATTACAATGGGAAGTAGACCTATTCTTTTTTTAATTATTAATTTATTTTGATTTATCAACAATCATTTCCACAAACATGTATTATTAAAAGCCTGTGCTCCAGGTAATGTGCCAGGTCCTGAAGATACAGAGACAAAACCCAAGCAATCCCTGCTTTTAAAGGGCTTGCATTCTACTGGGAGGATATATCAATCAACCAATCCACAAGATTTACTAGACACCTGTTATGTTCTAGGCATTGTGTGTGGGGCTGGGAATATAAATGCAAAGAATGAAAGGATCTCTACTCTCAAAAAGTTTACACTCTAACGGGAGAGAAAACTATATATAAGGACATACATAATGAAGACAAACAGCCTAAACACAAATAAATGCAAAGCAGTTAAATTCCAGGTAGCATGGAAGGAAGAACGCTAAATCACAGAGATTAGGAAAGGCTTCCTGTAGAAGATGGTGGTTAGTTGAATCTTAAAGGAAGAGAGGGAATTCTTTTTTTTTTCTTTTTTTTTATTAATTTATTTTGAATTATCAACAATCACTTCCATAAGCTTTTGAGTTTTAAATTTTTCTCCTGTTCCCTCTCCACCTCCTTCCCCATGATGGCACAAAATCTGATATAGGTTATACATATACATTTCTATTAAACATATTTTCACATTAGTGATGTTGTAAGTAAGAATTAGAACCAATAGGAGGAACCACCAGAAAGAGGAAACAAAACTCAACAGAAGAAAAAAAAAGTAGTAAATAGTATGCTTCGATCTGCATTCAAACTCTATAGTTCTTTCTTTGGATGTGGATAGAATTTTCCAACATGAGACCTTTGGAGATGTCTTAGATCCTTCTATTGCTGAGAAAGGTTAAGTCTATCAATATTAGTCATTGAACAACGTGGCTATTACTTACTGTGTATAACGTTCTCCTGGTTCTGCTCACTTCACTCAGCATCAGACCATACAAGTCTTTCCAGGTTTTTCTGAAGTCAGCCTGTTCATCATTTCTTATGGCACAATAGTATTCCATTACATTCATATACCACAACTTGTTCAGCCATTCCCTAAATGATGGGCATCCTAAGAGAGGGAATTCTATGGAACAGAAGTGAGGAGGGAGAGAATTCTAGGTGCCTTGGGTGCAACAGCCTAACTCAGGTCCCCCATGTAAGTTAGGTTAGTTTTTCCTTCAAAGGTACTAAAGCCAAACCAAATGTTTGATAATTTTAAAAATTACATTAACCTGATAATCAATCAAAACCTGATTGGCTCAGGGGGCCTAAAGACTGTTGCCATCACTTCCTGGTCTCTCAAATACAAAACAGCTGCTAAGAACTCCAGTTACTCTTTAATGCTTGACTAGTAAACCATGATTGGCAACTCTGGCAAAGGTTTTACTTAGTTCAATCAACTCAGGGTGACCTCAGTGCGTCCTTCTCTGGCTCTGGCTAAGTAAATAGCCTTTTATTAACTGTTGAAGGACCTCCTGGAGGCTCCTTTCATTCCAATATCAATACATACTACCTGAGTCAGTCCCACCCATTAAGTTCAGCAGTCTTACAGGATTGGAATGGAGTGATTTTACTGAAGTGGGGGATGAGCCATATAGAGTAAGGTAAGCCTTCCTCTGCACTGGCCACCATGTTTCTTTTATTTCTTTTTGGTGCTGCCTCTAGAGATGTTGGTTTCTGGACAGCTAGGTGGTGCGGGCCCTGGAGTTAGGATGACCTGAATTCAAATGTGGCCTCAGACACTTACTAGCTGTGTGATCCTGGGCAAGTCACTTAACCCCAATTGCTTCCAAAAAAAAAAAAAGTAGAGATGGTAATTGCTTACTGTGAGGTACCTCCCGCCTCTGGGAGATTAGAGACTAAATTGCCTGTGTCCATTCAGCAAAGAAATACCAGTGTTAATATGCTAGATGTTCTTAAGACCTGTACCATGAAGATAAATGGAACAAACTGTCTTTTAGACCTACCAGCTATATTGTCCCTGGGCTTTCTAGTCTGGCAATTTAGGTTTCTTTAAGTTCTAGTAGAGATATCTTCAGAAGAAAGTTTACCTTCAGAGCACACAAGAGAAATTGAATTTGGGGGAATTGAAATTGATTCTACCCCTACCACAGTAGAAAAAGAAGAATAAGACCCAGATGCCATTGTATTGCTAAGGGTTGTGATCTAATTGCCTCTGGGGAGACCTACTAAAAGAAGGCCTCCTCCCAGCTTTACGAGCCATATTTGTGTGTGAATAGGAAAAGAATTATTGGGGGGGATTGGGTAAATTTTTATTTGTGTATTTTGGTTTTTTTGTATCGCCATAGTTTCTCCCTCCTCTCAGAGAGCCATCCTATGTAACATTGCAGTTTTTTAGAGATTTAAAAAAAAAAATAGAAAGAAATAAGAAACCCAGCACAATTGATTAATACATGGGAAAAGTCTGAAAATATGCGAGATGGATAACACTTGTGGACCTCCCACCTCAGCAAAAGGTTTCTTCTTATATCTTTTCTTTGAGCCACACTTGTTCTTTTTAATTTCACATCACTCACTTTTTTTTTTTTTTTTGGAGTTCTCTCTGTTTATGTTGTTACATTCATGGTGTATATTGCTTTCTTGGCTCTCCATTCTGCATCAGTTCATGTTGATCTTCCTATGCTTCTGTGAATTTGCCATTCATCAATTTTCATAGCACAGTACTACTCCATTGCATCCACACACCACAATTTGTTTAGCCATCCCCCAATTGATGGACATCTAACTTTGTTTCCAATTCTTTGATATCACAAAAAGTGTTGCTATAAATATTTTGGTGTATGTAGGAATTTTCTTTTTATCAATAGACTCCTTGGAGTGTGGAAGCCTAGCAATAGAATCCCTAGGTCAAAAAGATATTTTAGTCACTTTATGTGCAGAATTCCAAATTGCTTTCCAAAATGGTTGTACTAATTCATAGCTCCATCAACAATGCCTATCTTCCCATTATCCCTCCAACAGTGACCATTCCTATCTTTTGTCATCTTAGCCAATTTGGAGGGTGTGGAGGTAAAACTGAAGGCTTGTTTTGACGTACATTTCTCTTATTATTAGTGATCCAGAGGCCATCGCCAGTCTTCTTGACTTGTGTCTTGCCACTGAACTCTGATAACACTGGAGGAGAGAATGAGGCTGATGACTTTGCACAGCTCTGCCTCACTCAAATCCAATCCATTTGCAAGTCAAGATATCCTTCTCCTGTGGTCATAGATGCTCTTCCAGAATGAGGGATGAATAACAGTAGGAAATGATTCAGAGCGTTCTTTCATGTGATTGTGAATAATTTGCAATTTTTCTTTTGGGAACTGTTTGTTTATATCCTTCAACAATTCATCTATTGGGGAGTAGCTTTCAGTATGTATGTGTATATGTAAGTATATATCTATTTACAGATTTATATATCTACAGGTATATAAATCTATAAGGAATATATATTATATAAATATAAAAGAATATTTATTCTTTAAATAATCTATTTAGAATATGTTTTCTTTTTGTGGTGGCAAAGAATTGGAAATTGAGGAAATGCCCATCAATTGGGAAATGGCTGAGTAAGTTGTGGTATATGACTGTAATGACATACTATTGTGCTATATGAAATGGTGAGCAGGATAATTTTTTTAAAAAACTGGAAAGACTTACACAAACTAATGCGAAGTGAAGTGAGCAGAACCAGGAGAACATTATACACAGTAACAGCAACATTGTATGATGATCAACTGTGAATGACCAGGCTGTCTTCAGCAATGCAATGATCCAAGACAATTCCAAAGGACTCATGATGAAAAACGCTATCCACATCCAAAGAAAGAACTGAAGGAGTCTGGATGCAGATCAAAGCATACTATTCTCCAATTTTTTTTTTATGTTTTCTTTTTTTCTTTGTGGTCTATACCTTCTTTTACAATATGACTACTATGGAAATATGTTTTGCATGATTGCACATATGTAACTAGGGGAGGGAGAAAATTTGTAACTCAAAATTTTTTAAAACAAATGTTAAGAATTGTTTTTACATGAAATTGAGGGGGAATTAAATATATTTTTGAAAAAGAATATTTTGTGGAAATGGAATAAGGTATTGATCTAAACCTATTTTTTCTAGATTTCTTTCTAGTTTTCCCAGCAAGTTTCCCCTTCCCCCCAACAGGGAATTCTTTCCCAAATAATTTGTTTTCTGATCTATATCAGAATCAGGAAAAAAATTTCCCTGATTCTCCTTTATTCAATCTATTCTATCCACACACTCTTATTTTTAGCCAATACCAGGTGGTTTTAACGACTGGTGCTTTATAATATAGTTTGGGTTCTGAATGTACTATTCCCCCTTCATCTCTACTTCTTGTGAATAATTTTCTTTGATATTTTAGATCTTTTTTTCTGAATGAATTTTGTTATCATATATTGAGTTCCGTAAAGTATCCCTTTGATAATTTGATTGGTATAGCATTAAAGGTGCAAATTAAGTTTAGTAGTATTGTCATTATAATTATATTGGCTGAATATTTCTGACTACTAAAGTTGTTCTTTATTTATTTAAGAGCACTTTATAATTGACTCTATACAAATATATTTTTGATCAAATGAGTTAATTTTGCTAAAGTGCTTAGCACAGTGCCTGGCATAATAATAGGTGCTATTTAAATGCTAGCTATTATTATTATATAGCCCCAAAGGAAAGACAGGATTACCAGGGGGAAGGAGTTGACTGTCTAGGGACTCCATGTATTTCCCCCTAATCGATAGTGCCTCAACCAGGTTCCTGTAAGACCAAAGGTGATTAGGTAAGTCTAATGGGAACATCTCCACTGGAAGGTTAGGAGTCAACTTTCTATTGATCCTAAATGCTTTCCCCTGCAAGCGAGGTGAGGTAGAGAAATTCCTTGGGGAAGGTTTAAGTCCAACACAGAAGGAAAAAGTCTTAATTATTTACG
>NW_020952736.1:601926-649065 GCF_900497805.2 Vombatus ursinus
GGAAGGTTTAAGTCCAACACAGAAGGAAAAAGTCTTAATTATTTACGAGCTTTGTAGTTTTTTGTAATGGAATTTCCCTTTCTCTTAATGCCTTTTGGATTTTGTTATTATTATCTAAAAACGCAGTTGATTTTTGAAGGTTTATTTTGTAGCCTGAAGCTTTGCTGGAGCAATTAATTGTCTTGATTAGTATCTTTGCTAAGTACAAAACAGCTGGAGGAGCTCTCTGATGCTTTGGCTGGCGGAGCGCGATGGACAACTCGGGCAAAAAAGCTTTACCCCAGCTGAATCAAGTCGAAGTCTCTTCAGTGCATCCTTCTCCTTCTATGGCTAAGTAAAAAATCCCTTTGTTGACTGTTGAATGCCCTACAAGGGTATCATCCCGTTCTAATATCAAACATAAACTACCAGGGGAGTGATATGAGTTAGGTGCAGCCCAGAACAAGCGTGAAATATTAGTCTGTCAAAGTAGGTGCTGGATTGTGAAAGGCTTAAAATGTCAAACCGAGGAGTCTGTAAGGAAAGAAGAGGAAAAGAAAAAAGGAAGAAGAAAAAGAGGAGAAAGAAGAGAACCAATGACAGAAAGTAGAGGAATATCCATTTTAAGGAGTTATGGAAAGGATTAGGAGTCAGAGAAGAACAGAACAGTTAGACTATAGCCTTTCTAAGTTCTGAAGAGTTTCATCTCAGCTCTCACAACAGGCACATTAAGGTAACCAGCCCAAAAGAATAGAGACAGGACATACACTGCTATGTTAACCCGAGCAAATCACTTAAACCTCTGCCTCAGTTTCCTCAACTGTAAAATGGGCAAAATAATGGTGCTACCTACCTCACAGGGTTGTCAGGAGGATCAAATGGGATAAATTTTGTAAAGCACTTAGCATAGTGCCTGTCTCAGGGTAGAGTCTTAATAAATGCTTGTTTGGAAAAGGCCAGCTTGGATGGATTGCAGAGTATGGTGTGTGTGTGTGTGTGTACGTGTATGTGTATGTGTACGTGTACGTGTACACAATAGGGGCCAAATTGGGAGGAATTCTAAAAGCCATATGTAGGAGTTTTATTTTATCCTACAGGTAATAGAGAGCCACTGGAGGTTATTGAGAAGACGAATGATATGGATACATCAGTGCTTAAGAAAAATCACTTTGGCAGCCATTGGGAATAGGGGGTGGTCTGAGGCAGCGAGACCATTTAGGAGACCATTGCAATAAGCTAGCTAAGAGGTGCTGAGTGCCCGAACTGGGGTGAGGATTGTGTGAAAGGAGAGAAAGGGTCAGATACAAGATAGAAATGACACAATTTGGTACTTGACTAGATCTATGGAATGAGGGAGAGGGTATTGCAGATAAAAGGAATTGGAGATAAAAGTCAAGGTTATAAAGCCAGAAGACTGGAATAATGGTAGTGCCTTGGACAGAAATAGGGAAATTTGGAAGAGGGGTGGATTTGGAGAGAAAGATAATGAGTTCTATTTCAGGGATGTTGAGTTTGAGATGTCTCCAAGACATCCAATTTAAAATGTCCTGTAGATATTTCATGATGGCATGAAATTCAGGGGAAAGATTGGGGCTAGATATATAAATGTATGATTCATCTGCATGTATGAAAATTAAAGCCGATGTGATCACTGAGAGAAAAAGAGCATATGGAGAGTAGACTCACGTCAGAGCCTTGGGGAACACTTACAAGGGACATGATATGGATAATGAGAAGGAACATTAAGCAGGTAGGAGGAGAAGCAAGAGAGAATAGTGTCATGAAAACCCAGAAAGGAAAGAAGATCTAGGAGGACAAGGTGGTCAATAGTATCAAATGCAGCAGAGAGGTCAGGAAATAAGAGGATTTAGAAAAGAGCATCAGATTTGGCAATTAAGAGGTTCAGGGGGCAGCTAGGTGGCAAAGTAGATAGAGCTCTGACCTTGGAGTCAGGAGGACCTGAGTTCAAATCCAGCCACTTGACACTTACTAGCTGTGTGACCCTGGGCAAGTCACTTTTGCCTCACCAAAAAAAAAAAAAAAGAAAGAAAGAAAAGAAAAATTGAGAGAGCCATTTCAGCTAAGTAATGAGATTAGAAGTCTAACTGCAAAGAGTGAGTGAGAGAAGTAAAGGCTATGAGTGTAGAGAGCTTTTCTTAAGAGTTTGGCTGAAAAATGGGAGTTAAGAATAATAGTTTAGTAATATAATACAATATAACATAACCATAACATAACATAACATGACACATGACATGACATTGTTATATTGTATTTTGTTATAATATTACATCACATTATATATCATATCATATCATAGATGTAGGCTTTAGTTATAGCTCTTTAAAGATGAAGACCTGAGCATTCTTGAAAGAAGTAGGAAAGGAACCACTAGATCAGGAGAGGTCAAGAGTAAAGAGAGAGGATGATTAAGGTTGTAAACTGTTAGAGAAGATCACAAGGGTTGGGATCCAGGATAAGCTTGTTCCGTTCAAGGGTTGGCCTTGATAAGAAGTGCCACTTGGGGGGAGGGCGAGGGGAAGGAGATGAGAGTGGAGAAATGATATCAAAGAGTTTCAGTTTTCTCAGTAAAGCAAGAAGCAGGGTTGTCAGCTGAAAGTGTATCTGTGTATATACTTACATGTAAAAGCAAGAGAATTTGAGGAAAGAGAATGTTATCAGGTGGGGAGTATTAGGACAGGAAGGGGTAATACCTGAGCTGAGCCTTGAAGGAAGATGAGGAATTGGAAGAGTAGAGAAGACGTGCATGGGGCAAATGCATGGAGACAGGAGACTGGAATGTTGTTTCCTAACTCTCTGCTTCTGCTCCATCTCTAGAGTCCTCCTTCCACTTCCCAAATTCTACTGCTCCAATCCCTACCCCTTAATTTCCAAATCAAATGATACTTTCTTAAGAGGTCTTCCTTGTTCTTTTGTTGTTGTTGATTAGTTTCAGTCCTGTCTGATTCTCTGTGATCTCATTTGGGGTTTCCTTGGCAGAGGTACTGGAGTGGTTTGCCATTTCCTTCACTAGCTCATTTTACAGATGAGGAAACTGAGGCAAACGGGGTTAAGTGACTTGCCCAGGGTCACACAGCTATGAAGTATCTGAGGCTGGATTTGAATTCAGCAAGATGAATCTTCCTGACTCTAGTCCTGGTGCTCTATCCATGCCACCTAGCTGCCGACCTAGCATTTATATAGCACCTACTATGTGCCAGGCACTGTGCTAAGTACTTTCCCAATATGATCTCATTTGATGCTCACAACAACCCTGGGAGGTAGGTGCTGTTATTATCCCCGTTTTACACTTGAGGAAACTGAGGTGAAGTGATTTTTTTTGGGTCACAAACACATATACACACACACACAATTAGTTTCGGAGACCAAATTTGAACTCAGGTCTCAGGGCAGCTAGGTGGCAAGGTGGATAGAGCACTGGGCTTGAAACCAAGAAGACTCATCTTCCTGAGTTCAAATCTGGCTGCAAACTCTTACTAGCTGTGTGACCCTAGATAAGTCACTTAACCCTGTTTGCCTCAGCTTCTTCATCTATAAAATGAGCTAGTGAAGGAAATGGCAAACCTCTCCAGCATCTCTGCCAAGGAAATTCCAAATGGGGTCACGGAAAGTTGCTCAGGACTGAGAAAGGACTGAACAACAAAAAGCTTCAGGACCCATCCTAAAAAGGGTCTAAGGTTTAAACAGTCAATTACATATGAAGAGGTCAAAGAGACATGAACTAGCCTCTAGGGCAGGGCTGGGGAACTTTTGACTTGGGCAGCACTTGAGGACCCAGAGGGCCACCAGCGGCCTCAACCCCTGCTCTAGGGAATAGACTGCCTGGAATACCTTGGTCCAATGGGACCAAGATTCCCAAAGGAATTTGGGACATAAAACTGACTCGGTTAAAACTGATCATCCTAGGACAGGATGGAGTGGCTTTTGAAGGTGGAAAAAAGCAGCTTTTGAGCTAGGAAGGAACAATTCCATCTCCTACCTGGATGTGACAAAACCCTCAGCGCCTTGGACTTAAAGGGAAAGGCCTCTGGAGATCCAGAGGTCTAAGGGTCACTGTCTTACCTTAGGCACCCTAGCTAAAGAAGACAAGCAAATGGCTGAAGGTGGAAAAAGACATCAGATGCTCACAAAGAGCAAATCCAAGAAGTCCTGATCTACCTGCCTTAGCAGAGACATTTCACTCCGAGAAGATCCCAGCAGCCACTGTCCACTGTCTGCCTCTGGGTAGGCAAAAGCAACCTATCCAGAGCTGTCCGGCAACAGCAGCTCAGCAGCAAACTTGCCAACTAGGCTTCATGCAATACTCACCATCCAGTGGCAAGACAACCTACCCAACACTGTCTAGCAGCCACTGCATAGTTCATATGCCAAAGTAAACTATTAGACATGAGAACCCTCTGAAGAAAAGGCATAGAGGGTCTGTTGTTCAGGGGTGAGTTGCTTTAGCCATTTGTGATCCCTACATGTATGACTGACTACCATTGTACTTTAAGTTCATGCACCTTCCTCCTCCCATGGGCTCTGTGTATATTTGGGGGAGACTGTGCCCTGGAATTAGGGAAAAAGCTTTGTGCTCTGGAATTGAAGAAAAAAGCACTGTTATTGCTATGCCATTTGCTAAAGAGGTGAGAATATTGGTTGATTAAGAGGAAACCCACTAGTGGGGGCTCATGAACCAGTACTAGAAGCAGCCATCCTTCTGGGGATCCAATCCGCCACTGCCAGGTCAAGTGGCTAGTTGACCAAGTAATGCCAGAGGAGGGCCATACAAATACATGTCTTATGTCCCCTGTTAATGGTATGATCTTGGAGTTGTTCAGTCGTTCCAGTCACGTCTGACTCTTTGTGATCCCATTTGCGGCTTTCTTGGCATGGATAATGCAGAAGTTTGCCATTTCCTTCTCCAGCTCATTTTACAGATGAGAAAACTGAGACAAACAGGGTTAAGTGACTTGTGCAGGGTCTAAGGCCAGATATGAACACCAGCCCCACACCACCTAGCTACCTAGGAGGAAACTGTTAGAAATAACTTGTTTGTTCAGTTGTGTCCGACTCTGTGACTTCATTTGGGGTTTTCTTAGCAAAGATACTAGAATGGCTTGCCATTTCCTTCTCCAGCTCATTTTGCAGATGAGGAAACTGAGATAAACAGGGTTAAGTGATTTGCCCAGGGTCACAAAGCTAATAAGTGTTTGAGGCACGATTTGAACTCAGGAAGATGAGTCTTCCTAACTCCAGGTCCAGTGCTCTATGCACCTAGCGGCTTCTTCATCCTTATTTTTTCGAGGCTATTTCTGCCCTTGATTCCTTTCCCTTCTGCCTCTTATTATGTCCCTTGCCACATCCTCAGGATCATCAAAAACCTTCTTTTGACATCACTATCACTTCAAGTTACTGTTCAGGATTTTTTCTTCCTTTCTCTGCTAAATTTCTATCAAGACTCATCTACAGTTCATTTCCTCCCCATTCATTCACTCTAGTCTTCTGCAATTTGGCTTCTACCTGTGACCACTCCAGTGAGAATTCCCTTTGACTTTTCTGCAGCTTCTGATGGTGTGGAACTTCATCTTCCAGGGACATTTTCCTCTTTAGGATCCTCAAAGATGATTCTTTTTTGGAAGATTACTCGGTTCTCCTACCTGACTGACCAGTCCGAGGTCTCTTTCACTGCTTCATTTCCCTCCTCCAGGGTGTTCAGAGTGAGCTTAGTTCTCAGCCCTCTTTTCTGCTTAAGGCTTTCCTTTGGTGATATCCACTTCCATAGTTTCAATTATCATCAGTTTTTACATGGCTCCCAAGACTATTTATCCAGAACTGATATCTCCTCTGAGCGAGCTACAGTTCTACATCTCCAACTACCTACTGGACTTGTTCACCTTGATGTGGTTCCTGCTGATTTTCCCTCCACAGTGCCTCTAGCTTCCCTTCCCCTCCTAGTGAGGCATCCCTCCACGACTCAGACATTTACTAGCTTAACTGTGTGACCCTAAGCGAGCCACTTAACCCTGTTTGCCTCAGTTACCTCATCCGTAAAATGAGTTGGAAAAGGAAGTGGTAAACCACTGGTGTATTTGCCAAGAAAACCCCAAAATGAGGTCATGGAGAATTGGACACAACTGAAATGACGCATCAGGCACTTCCCAGCCTCATTTTACAGTTGAGAAAACTGAGGCACACATTAAGTGACCTCCCCAGGGTCACACAGCTAGAAGCCAAATTGCAGAAGAGTAAAGATTCAGATTTTTTTTTTACCTCTTCCCTATAGTAACAGCCTTCCTTCTGCTTCTACTCTCTCCCTTCTCCAGTTTCTTTTTACATATCTGCCAAAACATCCTAATGCACAACTCTGCCTGACTGTATTTACTCCTTTGCTCAAAAACTCTTCATTGGCAATTGGTCCATTGGAGGAAAAATACAGACTCATTAGGTAGTGCTTTCATAATTTGACTCCAACTTACCATTCCCAGCCTAATTTCACTCTATTACCCTTCATCATAGTGGAAGCCAAATCGTATTACTATAGTTACTCCTCCATCTTATCCTGGCATTTTCCATTCAAATATAACATCCACCATGACCTTTACATGTACCTATTGAAATGTTTCTCTCCATTCAAGGTCCATCTCAGGTGCCACCTTCTTCAGGCAGCTAGGTGGTGTAGTAGCACAGTGGGCCTGGATTCAGGAACACCTGAGTTCAAATTTAGCCTCCGATACTTCCTAGCTGTGTGACCCTGGGGAAGTCACTTAATGTTTGCCTCAGTTTTCTCAACTGTAAAATGAGGCTGGTAAGTGCCTGATGAGTCATTTCAGTTGTGTCCAATTCTCCATGACCTCATTTTGGGGTTTTCTTGGCAAATACACCAGTGGTTTACCACTTCCTTCTCCAACTCATTTTATGGATGAGGAAACAGAGGCAAACAGGGTCAAGTGTCTTGCTTAGAGTCACACAGTTAAGCTAGTAAATGTCTGAGGTCAGATTTGAACTCTTGAAGATGACTTTCTGATTCCAAGCCCAATTTGCTATCCACTATGCCACCCAGCTGCCTAATAAGTATCTATAGTTGCAAAATAAATGTTTGTCCCTTCCTGATCCCCTTTATGAAGTCTCCTGAATTCCCTAACCAAAAGTAATCCTTCCCTTATATTTCTCAACACCATCTAGAACCCTCCTTCTTTATCCCATTCTACCTCTTCTCATACCCATTAGGTTATGTCTTATATCACCTCCTCCCCCTCCCCCAATTTGAATTTTTTTAAAAAATGTTTGTATATTTCCATAGTAGGTAGTTGATGTTTGTTGAATTTGTAAAATGAGGGGACTGAGTTGTATGACCTCTAAGATTCCCCTTCAGCAATAGTATGCTTACCAAATTTTCAAATGACACAAAATTAAGATTCTAGATAGCAGGGTCCAAAAAAAATCTCAAGCACTGGTCTCAACTTATTAAGACAAAATATAAGAGAAATATAAAGTCCTGTAATTTCACATACAAGATGAGAATAGTGTGGCTAAGGCAAAGTTAATACAAAAAGGATCTAAACACGTTAGTGAATTCAATATGAGTAAAAAAACTAATGGAATCTTAGGTATAACATCCAGAACGCAGGACGTGATGGTCTCTTATCCCAGTCAAATCACTTCTCGTGAATTTTCAATTCTGGAAGCCACAGGAATAAGAATGTGGAGTGTCCAGAGGACAACCAGGATAGTGAAAGGCTTCAAGAAGGTCCCATGAGTAAATTGTAGATGGAATTAGGGATGTTTAACACATAGATGACTTGAAGAGTATCTTGTCTTCAAGTATTTGAAGGGCTGCCAAGTGGAAAAGGGATTAGACTTTTGCTTAGGCCCAGGGGTACAGGTCCAATTGGCAAACGTTTCCAGTGGGCAGATATTGCCAATGGGCAAATTTAAACTTCCTAATGATTAGTTTATGGGGCATGGCAATTTCTATAACCTGAGCTTCTATGGTAATCTGAAATGAGGACTGACAGAGGTTCTGTTTACTTATCAACAAGCATCATATAACCAGGTAACTCTTTATTCCTTATTCTTGGGGAAATTGACCTAGCATGGTGAAACACAGTAGTAGGCAGGGGAATATTATGGCATC
This sequence comes from Vombatus ursinus, assembly GCF_900497805.2. Classification (NCBI taxonomy): domain Eukaryota; kingdom Metazoa; phylum Chordata; class Mammalia; order Diprotodontia; family Vombatidae; genus Vombatus; species Vombatus ursinus. The sequence goes on from NW_020952736.1 coordinate 610,040, forward strand.
AATGCGAAGTGAGGAGAAATGCTATAGTGAGAAAAGTTGTTACAGGGATCACACACCAAGGACAGAGACAGCTGTCCATCCTTCTCTGGTCCCTTATAAGAATGTGTAGGGGTCCCACCAATTGACACCAGAGGGAGTAGAAAACATCCACTCCAATTTCCTTTACCAGCTAAGAGACTGCTCAGATATACATAGGTTGTGAAGGATGAGAGGAAAACAGACTGAGTGGGTAACTTAACACTTCCATGGGGCAACGAGGTTCAGAATCAAGCTGGGAAACACCATTCCACTCCATGGCCTTGAACCTCCTCAAAGAGTATGAGGATAGGCCATCTCTGCTGGTGGGACAGAGCTCAGAGTTGAGTGATGCAGCAATGAGTTTAAAATGAGGGGTGGGGGATGGCCACGGATAGGATCCCAACTTAATGGAAAATCCACAGGGATCAGTTTCCTAATCCCAGCAAGAAGACAAGGCTGATGTTTTTGGGAGGGAAGAACCAATTATTTTGAGCAGAAAACAAAGGCCCACAAACTACATCACTTTCTCCCTCTGAGGATAATAAAAAGGGATCTCTCATGGGTCTTAAGTCTACAATGGCCAAACTTACATTTGGCTTCATTATTTATATGGCCAAAATGGAATTTTTCCTTTGCTTATTTCTACTAAGTTAGGGAATCTTGAAATAAGCACATGATTACAGTTAAAGTCTGCCCAAATAAAATTAGGGGAGAGAAAGGGCAAGTCAGCTAGATTAGTTAATGTGCAATAAACTCTCTTGTTCATAACCATAAGCTTTTGGATGAGAAAAATCCATTCAATACCCCATTCAACTCACTCCTCCACACACAGAGACATGGCTTTTTATTAAAAAACTTTTAATTGGTTTACAAAGGAGCTACAGACTACATTGAAACTAATCTTTGTACAAAAAGGCAAAAAAAAAAAAGTTCCCTCCCCCACCCCACCCAACCCAGACAAGAACAAGGGGAAAGAGACAAGAAAATGAGACAAGAGACATATGAGCAAAAGGGAGAAAAGACTGATGGACAAGAGATAAGAGGCAAGAGAAGAGGAAATAACGAGTAAAAAAGGGCAGGAGTTCTAGATGAAATACAGAGAGAACTTAAAACCTATTTCCCCATAGAGCTCTGGTGGTAATCTGCTGGAAACCAACAGAAACAGCATGATATTGAGATTTTTTTTTTTAAAGGCAGTTGTGTGGTGACTGGTTATTACCAGTGTTAGGAGATTAAAAAAATATCATCTAAAGTTTTAGGCACAAGAAGTTGGGTCACAGCCTTTGAAGGGGATGGCTGAGACTCATGAAGAAGCAGGTCATCCTGGGAAAACTACCACGAGCAAGTCCCCCCCATCTTTCCCCAGTCCTTGGTGAAGGCAGGGGAAGCCATAGGGAGAGGGGCTAAGCAGCAGGATAGAGGCTTACCTATGCCAACCCTTCCCTGGGGAAAACACCAGGTATTGCATGGGAGAAAAGCTAGGTAGCTGAAGCCTGCTTCCTGCTCCCCAGGAGGAAGAAGGCACAGTAGCATTTCTGAGCATTGGAAGGACAAACACAGGCAAATATACCCCTTTTTCCCCTCAACAACAGGGAGAACCAGGAAAATAAATTCAATTCCCTGTTCTTCCTCAGTAACCGCAGCCCTAGACCTAGCCTTGCCTGTGACTGATCTTTCTCTCCAATCCTGAGGTAAGACCAAGAAAAGCGTGGGGAAAAGCCAAACAGACTGCCAACATCCTGTAATATCTAGAATCCCTAACAGTTGAAGGCTAAGGCTGTTTTGGGGGTAGGGAAAAAGAAAAGTGTTAGGTCACCCTGCAAAATAATAAGACTTCAGCTACCAAGCAATATGCCCTCCCTCCCAGGGCTGACCAGACCATCTCCCAACACCCTTCTCCTCAACCAGTTTTGTGGAGAGTGATAGGACTTGGGGAAACTGGTTTGGTGTTGAAGAACTGGGTCAATGCTCACCCCAGATTGAGGGAAATAAGTCAGGGAGTCCTAAAGCCCAGGGTCTCAGGAAAGGGAATTAAAAGCTAGAGTGAGAAATAGGAGAGAAGGATTTAAGCTTAAGGCAACTTACTTCTGCCCTGTGACCTTAGCTAGTGCCTGGGCGCTGGTGTTCAGAGGAGAACAGAGAAAAGAAAGTGAATCAACCTCAAAGCTGGTCTGCTCATCCTCCTTGGAAGAGTCTGTGGCCCGGGAGTAGAGCCAAAAGAGGCACCAGGGAGAGTTTGGGCTCCCAAACAAAAAGTAATAACCTGCTCATATTTTATCAGCAGTTTTCAAAAGCAACCTTTTCCGGGTTTGGATGAATGCCACATCCTCCTCCCCCTTCCCAAGGCTACTGCTGCCACCTTTCATCCCCTGACAAACTAACCCCTCTCTTTCCAAAAGAGACGGAACAGATTTCACTTTCTAACTTCCATTACCAGAGGCTTCCCAGCCCAGGGTAGGGTAGGGGTCTAATTGAAGGGGTCCCACTCTAGGCAGTTAGACCATCCTCACTTTTTTTTTTTTTTTGGCACCTGCATCTCCAAGTGCTTTTTAACTTCACCCCAAGGCCTGACAGGCACAAGGGATGATTGTAGCTGGGTGGAAACTTTAATCAAGTAGCACCTAGGCTCCCCCAGAGCATGACAGGGACCTGGATAGCACCCCCAACAAGGTCCCTCCAACACCTGTACCCCACCAGAAGGTATATAAATTTATTGCATTTCAGCAAAGATCTGCAGCTTCCAGTATTCACAATGTGAAGATATTAACAATACAAAATATATTCTGAAAGTCAAATACCTGCAGTTTATAGTGCTTTCTCAGATTTGTTAAAAAATACAATGCTTAAAGTTTCCTATATAAGATATACAAAAGCAAAAAATATATATATATAGTAGAAATAAATCAGCCATATTAATTTACAGCTTTTGTACCCAACCCTCCCCCACTCCTAAACCCATATCATTACTTCTGTATTTCCTTAAGTTAAGGTGTGGAGAAAGGGACGAGCTGTTTATTCAGGTTTGGGCTGGGCTCAGGAATTACCCATTAAACTGCACTCTGTTCAGAACCCACAGGTCAGGGTGGAATAGGACAGCTAGAAGGTCCCTGAAAAGATAGTATGGGATATCTTACTATTTTGGGAAACAAGGGAGGAAGCCAAAAGGTACAAAGGCCAGGCAAGGGAATGAATGCTTTAACATCACCTCTCCTATCCTATCCCCTACACCCCTCCCCCCCCCAAAAAACCCCACAACAAAACAGGATTGGTCATAAAAAAAATGATCATACATCTCATGAGGGAGGGGAGATGAGTCTCAGGATCAGTCTAACTGACAGCTGGATTAATCTCTGATGGCTAAAACCTTAGGGAAAAGGGACATTCAGAAAAGAGCTTTAACTCCTAACTAGGCACAGCGCCCCCTACTCCCTACTGTGGAGTCCAGGGGCCTCAAGCTGCCAAAGGCCAACTCTCAAAAGTTCATGGGCCAAACAACACCCCTGCCTTGGGAACCTCCTTGGTGGATGGAAGGGAGAACAAAGGAAAAGATGGGTTTGCTGTAAATTGATCCAAGGAAAGGATGATATATGCTTTTCGAGAAGTAAACCCATAGCCCTTCACTCAATAAAGAACCAACCTCAAATACCTTTCCCAAAGGCTCCATTGTCCCCAGGAGCAGCACTGAACTGATTTTCCCCATAATCCCACATTGCTAGGGGAGGCTGTGCCTTGTTGAGTTGTACCAGTAAAATATTAAAATATTCATTGGGGTGTCCTGCCCCCTTCCTTTAACGGATCCAAAAGTACATGATTATAAGTCTACATTGAAAAAATCTGCTGAGTTCTCTCCTGGAGCTGGGGAGAAGGGGGCAGTGGGGACGATGGGATGGTAGGATGATAGGCTGGGGCACAAATTCCTTTGTTTCAGCAAAAACAGGATTTGGTCTAGGAAACAATCTTAGGTTACCTAAGATCCTTGCAAATGATTCCTGAGTTTGAAAACAGCATAAGTCCTCACAGAATGGAGCTGAACATGCTTCAAGTTAATCTTTAAGATATTAACAGTCATTGAGCTTCAGGTTAAAAAAAAAAACCAAACACCAAAACCCTAATCTTTCTGGATTTTACATAAAATATAAGGCAGAATCACAGCATCACCTATTTGTAGCAACAGTAAAAAGACAATTTATGAAAAGGTCTAGGCCTCTGCTTATAGACTGGGACACTGTTTTCACTTTCACACACACATATATAATCATTTCCCCTCAAAAAGTGCAGAAGGAGTTTAGTATGTTTTTACAACCCCTTAACTTGCCTGGTTTCAAAGTGTGACTGTTATAAGCAAAGAAGTGACCTCTGGGACACACTCAAGTGCACAGATAAAAATGGATTTCTATGAAAGGGGTCTTGAGGTGTTTTGATTCTAGAGCTTTTTGATTCTTTTCAACAATTTCAAATACAATTTCTCTTACATGTATGTAGACATGAACACACACATGCACACATGCACACTTCACTAGCTCTATCAGCTCAGGGTAATTTTCATTTATTGCAGGTCTGCTTTAATAGTGGCTAACAGAAACTTATCCCCAACCCAGCAGATCCACACAGACACATCCATTTCTGCACCTTGCTCACAGTGAGTGAAAATCTCCCTGATGAGAAACCAAACCGTCAAAAGACACCAGACTTTAGCGGCTGGGCCTTGAGGCCGATTCGAACTGCTTCTGGATCTCTCAATGACAAATGAACCAATAGCTTCCTGTTGCTGTCATTCCTGGACTCTCCTCTAGATCTGGGCCTAAAGGAAATGGGAAGATTTTGTTTCTAAAGACACTGGCGCCTCCAATGAAGCATAGGAGCCACTCCTCTTCTGAGGTGTCATCCCTACAATCTCCCAGAGCAGATAACAGCGTGAGGGGAAAAAATTCTTCTGATCTCCTACTAATTTACTGCATCCCAGAACAATCCTACTTTTGTCCCCAAATAATTCTGAAGGATTGAAATTGGGGTAAAAACATCAAATTGTGATAATAATGAAGTCAGAGGGAAACTTCTAGGGATGTTCTAAGTAAAGAATAGTACTGCTTTTTCGGCAGTATGAAGTCGAGGCTTTAAGAAAAATCAAACTAGAACCTGGAAGCAGGTGAAACAAATTCAACTAAGTCTCCAACTAACCCCGAGGCTAGTTATTGTAGGTACCCTCCTGGTCTGGGCACATCCTTCATCCCCGTGTTCCACTCCTCGCTCACTACTCTACCACCGTCTTTTGATGTTTCATATGGCTTGAACCATGTCTCTGTGGCCTACTGTCCTTTTTCCTAGAACCACCTGTGATTCTGGATGCTTGAAGATGACAAAAAGGCACTGCCTCTGACTCTCTGGCTCCAGGGTGGGAGAAAGTGAGGGGAACGTCTCCATCAGTAGTTTCTCTGAATGGCTCTCTGACCCTGCCACTTCAAGCACTGGCCCAGGGCTCAGGGCTTCTCTTCCCATTTTACTGTCAGGACCAAAGATGACTCAAAAAATACTTGGAGCCCTGGTCCAAAGAATACCATCTAAAAGATGAACACTAAATGATTAGGAGGAAAGAGGAAAAAGGGGGTAGGGGGGTGGGAGGAGACTGTAAGGGTGTGATTGAGAAAGGTAGTACAGAAAGCTGCTCCCAATTAAAATGACAAAATGAAGAAAAACAAACCATATATATATAAAACCTAAAAGCAGAGTATATGAATGCTTAATCTCATGGGATGTCAGGACAGCATCTGCAGAAAGGCCTGGTCTGCCAGGCCAAGGCCCAGCCACAAGGAGGTAAGGCATTATTATAAAACTGACCATGGTATTTTGGTCACAGGATGTTCCTCCTCCTCCTTCTGAGTCTGAGCCTACTCCCCATTGTGAATGTCTTTTATATACTTTATATATACACATATATATAATATAGAATCTGTCTTTTGTTAAAAAGTATTTCAATGATCATATATATATTTATCAAGGCATGATGGCTTTAAGGAAGGGGGAAGAGGGAAGGATCCATCATGGGGGAGGTAAGATAAGTAAAGCAGAAAGGGAGAGGTTGGGGAAAGGAAGTTTAAAAGGAAACCGTCTGGGGTCAAATGCTCCATGTAGGGTAGCAGGGTCACATCAACAGCTTCCACTCCCATGCCCCATTCCAGGTAGGGTACTAAGGCCCCAACTCATCTCCGGGGCCCTCCCCACACTTCCCATTGCTGTGCATCTTTAATGCCTCGTGGCTCCCTCTCCCACATGTCTCTTGGACCCATGCTACCTTGTACCCCAGGGTTTGTGGGTACAGCCCGTGTCTCTGGCACTGGGCACCTGATCTCAGAAGCCATTGCCACTGATATTGATAGACTGCAGGTCAGCTACCTGCATGACGTTGATGCCACTGTTGGCAAGTCGGGCAATACCCTCTGGGCAAATAGCTTCCATAGCTACCATGTTGGTGGTAATGAGGGCAGAAGGAGTGGGAGTGCCACTGCCCTCTGAGCCTGCCCCACTGTCCAGGGGCATGGTGCCTACGCTCAGGGCCACTCCTGGGCCTCCTTTTTTATTCTGGTGGGTCTTGATGTGCTTCGACAAATGGTCACTTCTCATGAAGCGTTTGGGGCACTCAGGGCAGGCAAACTTCTTCTCACCTGGATGAACAGAAAGAGGAAAGGTGAGGAGACATAACTTTGAAAAAGAGGTAAAGAGGGAGGGGTGGTTGAAAGACTAGGTACCTTGCCCAAACCTCTATCCTAGAATATGTCATGTTAGAAGCACCTAGTATGACTATCCCAGAAGGTCATGTCATATTTGCAGGGCAAGCCTGTGTTTTTCTCCTAGGAGGCATCTCTATTTTACTCTAACCCCCAAAGAAGGGTGCTACTAAACTCCTGAAGTTTCTACCCACTACACCCTGACACTAAGCCCTTCTGTGAGATAAAGGTAATGGGCAATCCCTGAGGGAATCATTCTAGTATAAAAAGTACTGCTAGGGGAGATGAGGAGCAGGTGACACAAGCACCAGAAGTCTTTTGCAAACTTTATTTGTTTATTTATCAAGGGGAGGGAAGAAGCAGAGCAGTGGTGTGGTTGTTCTATTAAGAGGAGGAAGAATCGGTTCAAAGGGACTTCCCTCACTTCCACAACAGGTCACAACTTTGGTCAGCTAGTCGAACCTCTCTAGAACACCCAAGAGATTGGTGAATCTCCTCCTGGAAGACCTTTTCAGTCAGGGGAACCCATTCCCTCCAAGAGCAGCCTATTCCACTGGGAGATAACTTAATTATTAGGAAGCTTTTCATTATGTTGACTCAAAATCTGTAACTTTCAGCCACTGGTCCTGGTTCTATACCCTGACACCAATCATAAAAAGTCTAACTTCTCTTCTACATGAATTAGTCCATATACTCAAGTTTGCTCTAGGTTAAATCTTTTGAAGCTCTACTTAGGCCTTTTGCTTTTATGTCACATTATTCTCCTAATATACTCTCATCTCCCTTTCCCATCAAGCATTTCCTTATTAAAAAAAATCCAAAATCTTCTAAAACCTTTATAAAAGTTCAGTTATACTTCATTCTATAATATTTGAACTAAAATTGTTGTTTATCAGGTTTGTCAGTATGTGCATATTTTCTGTTTTTCCAACTAGACTGTAAGTTCACCAAAGACTCTAACCTTGGGGCAGAAGAGGTCTTTGAACAGCACATGTTTATTTCAAGATATGTTTTGGACCAGGTGACCAGTCTCTCAGTTGACCTGCCTCTCAACAGATGCTCACTCACCTGTGTGTGTGCGTTTGTGCCGCTGAAGCTCATCTGAGCGGGTAAAGCGCTTTCCACAGTACATCCAGGAACAGACAAAGGGCCTCTCGCCTGTGTGCCATCGTAGGTGTGCCCGAAGGTGGGAAGTCTTGCCATAAACTTTGCCACAACCTGGCATGTGGCAGATATGTTGCTTCTTTTTACCAGGGTCCCCAGAGCCCCTGTCAGAGAGAACATAGCCACCATTTGTCATCTTTTCAGATATGAACAAGGTGACCTCCTACACACACACACACACACACACACACACACTCTCTCTCTCTGTCTATAATGCAAACCCTTACATACAAGGGGACCTGAGAAATCATACAGCCTAGGGAGCACCTGGGTTTATCTCTACCCCTAGGAAACAAGTAACATTCAAAATCACCAATGCTTGCTACTTGCCCTGTATTTTTCTTTGGATATCAGCCCCTTATTGTCCTATGTTCCATACTCAATTTCAGTGGGGCAGCATGGGGATGCCATCATGCAGAGAACACCGGGCCTGGAGTCAAGAAGACTTGAGCTCAAAAAAAAAAAAAAAAAAAAACAAACCCCCAACTACTGTCTGCCTCGGTTTCCTCAGCTGTAAAATGGGGATAATAATAGCACTTATCTCCCAGGGTTGTTGTGAGATCAGATGAGATAAAAATTGTAAAGAGCTTAGCATAGTGCTTGACACGTAGTAAGTGCTATATAAATGTTGGTTATTATTATCATCAAGGAATGATCATTGATAAAAGTAATTTGTGCAGTTTAAGTATCATTTGTCAATCATCTAAAAGGATGTTTATAATGCCCAACTTTAGGTATCACTCGTGGAAAACACTATGACTTGGCCACTGATTTTTGGCTGGTTAGTTACACAGGGAAAAGGATTTTCCTCTCCTTAAGCCTTTGGAATATTCCATAATGTATACATAAGTACTCTCCTAGGATGAAGATTCAGTCAGGAAAAACTAAAAGCTGGAGGAATTGATTAAAGAAAGAACTAAACAAAGAACTGATTTTCTAAAGGATGAAAAGATAAGAGAATATAGCCCTTGATTCACATTCAAGATATGTGAAAAAGTTTGATATATTTTTAATTTTAGCCCTTCCCAACATATCACTGTTCCCAACAGCCTTTCTTTCTTTTCCTCTTCTAAAACAAATGAGATTTATTTTGAATTTCTGGGAAGACGACTCACCTCCCTTCACTGTCTTTACAATAAGGGCAGGTGCAAGCCTCCCGACGTGTCCTTCGACCAGGCTGGGGCTGGGGGTCTGAGCTGGACTCTCCTTCCACCCCACCAGCTGTGTCATCATGTATTCCATCACCACTAGCCCCGTGAAGGCCAAGTTGAGCCCCATGGTCTCCTAGAAAAGAAAGAAAAATAACTCTTGTTAACTGTTACCACAACATTAGCTACCAGCTTAGCAACATTTTAACTCCCTGAATTTCATGACACATCCCTCACTTCAAAATTCTCGGTCTTACTCAAAATTCTTCTAATTACCCAGATTTGAAATCTCATAGTCACCAAATGAGAAACTTAAAGTTGGGTAGTCATTTAGTCTAAGCCCTGGTTGGTGGTAATGAAGAAATTCGCCATAACACAAGCAGCCCATTTAATTTTTGGACTACTCCAATTCTTCCTTAAACTAAACTGAGCTCTACACACTAAAAATGTCCATCCATTATAAGGATGAAGTCTAGGAGGGCTATATTAGAAAATACAGGTGATGTAAAAACAGACAGCAAGGAGTTGAGAACCCTCATCAGGTTCTCAGTTCACCTGGATGACCACTCCCTTGTTGGATCTGCCTCCATAAGGGCAATGAAGGCTGTTCTGAGCTTTCTTCTTTTCTCTTTATAGCCTCTCTCTCCTATTAGGCTTATAAGCTACTATAGATTCAATTGTCATCTCTATACAAATGATTCCCAGACCAAATATGCAGCCCTAGTCTAAGGCCAAATGGATACTTAAAACTTCTCCAAAACAGAACTCATTAGCTTTCCCCCAAAATCCACTCTTCTTCCTAACTCCCTATTTCTGTCAAAGGTACCAATCATCTTTGACTCTTCACTCTCCCTCCCACACATCTAATCAGCTGTCAACTCATTGACTCATCTCTCCATTGACACAGCTACCACACTAGCTGAGGACCTCCTTACCTCTAGCCTATACTACCACAACAGCCTCCTCACTGGTCTCCCTGCCTCCAGTCTCTCCCCTCTCCAATCCCTCCTTTATACAGATACCAAAATGATATTTCTAAAGCACAGGTCTGACCATATTATTCCCTTGCTGAAGAAATTTCAATGGTTGCCTAGTGTCCCTAGGATCATATACAAACTCATCAGGCAGAATTTCAAGCTCTTTACAATCCCGCTCCAACCTACCTTTTCAAGCTTACCACGCTTAAATCTCCTTTGTGCTCTCTACAATCTAGCAAACTGGCATTCTTCTGGTTCCTCATTCATCACACTCCTTTTCCCCCTCAATGCCTTTGCATAGGCTGTTGTTACCCCCACCTAGAATGTGCTCCCTCTTCCTACCTCTGCTTCTCAAAATCTTAGCTTCCCTCATAAACCTTTCATGATCCCCACCTGCCAGGACCTCCTCCCAAACTTTTTTTGTCTGTTTGGAGAGGTAGGGGGGAAAGGGGAGAAGATATATTTTGTATTACTTATTATTTAATAGTCAAGGGTTAACATTTATATGATGCTTAGTATGGGGCAGGCATTGTGTTAAACACTTTACGGTTATCTTATTTGAGCATCACAACGACCCTGGGAGGTAGATGCTATTATTATCTCCATTTTACAGTTGAGGAAACTGAGGTAATAGGTGACTTGCCCAAGGTCACACAGCTAATAAATGTCTGAGATTGGATTTGAATTCAGGTCTTCCTGGTTTGTTTTTTTTCCTCTGTATTCTTAGTGCCTGGCACAGTAGCAGCAAACAGCCATTTATTAAATGCTTCTTCATTGGAGGTGAACTCCTTCCATGGTCCCTGATGCATAATTCTATAAAAGTAGCCTCAGGTGGGCTAGTTTCTCAAGCCTCCGAGTCATGCTTTTTCTTCACATGTTAGAATTCTAAGGCCCTTGCCTCTTCACCTGAACTGGTACTTAGACAGGTTTCTTCCAAAACTCCAGCTAATTTTTTTTATCTGAATTTAAAACTTTTACACTTACCATTACTGAATGTTACATTGTTAATTTCAGGAGATCCTCCAACCTCTGAGGACCTTTCTGTATCCTGTTCTTCAGCTGGTTTAAGATTTGAATTCATCTAAAATGAATGCTCTTACTACCTTCATTGATTCTGGACTTAAACTGGTTCTTGAATGTTTATTCTTCCCCGTTCTGTTTGAATAGCCTTCTAAGAAGGTCTACTTAAGTGTCATCTGATAATATCACAACATCTGCCCTGAGTAATGAGCTTGTTTATCCCTTCCTAATTCACAGAATTTCAAGAGCTGGCACCCCAGACATTATCAAGGCTAGATGTTCTTAACCTGGTGTCTTTGAACTTGTTTCACTTCCTTTTTTAATATTTTGATAACTGTATCTCAATATGATCTGTTTTCTTTGCAATCCTGTGTATTATATTCCATGCATTTAAAAACATAATTCTGAGGTAGGCTCCATAGGCTTCACCCGACTGACTGCCCTAGGGGTCCAAGCACACACAGAAAGCGTTAAAAACCCCAGGTCTAAGTCAACCCACACCTGAATAGTAATTCCATCTAAAGTATTCTGATGATTTCCTTTTTATATGGCCCAAAACACTGCAGAGGCTACTCAGATAACAGCTACACACAAGGCTCCTGTTAAAATTTTATAGTTAAGTTTACTGGAGAGAATCCTTACACAATACAGACAAAGTTCCCCAAACCCCAAGAACATGTACCCCAAGACTGGTGACAGGAAGTATAAGCATGACCACCAGAATAAATTCCTCTAATGATACTTTCTCTTCTGGGATACTTTATAAGCCCAAACTGCTTTACAGAACTTGCAGGCTCAAGTATTATGTCTTTTATTTATTTATATTTGTATCCCCAAAGAATCTACTCTCTTATAGCAGGAGCTAGCTGAATGATACTTACTACCAAGAGACCAGTGAATCGAAAGCAATGATAGGATATACAACTTATCTAGTCAGAAACAGAAAAAAAGCTTTCTTACAGAAAGAGAATGAGATTTCATTCAAAAGAACCATAGTTCCTGCTTCTAACATTCTTTTAACTAAAATTTGTCTTTCTTTCACCTTTAAAGCCACATGGACCACTCAGGTCCCTCTAATAATTCTCCAGGTCTGGATTACAACAGAAGCAATGGTACCTGGAATAACTAAAATGAAATTTCCAGAAACCTCATTAAACCTAGGAAACATTTAAAGTTGGAAGAGTTTAAGAAGAAACTTTGATGCTGTGCTCTCAGAACGCAAGCAATGCTGTGATTATACAGAGAAAATATTCTGGCCCAGTGAAGGAAAGAAGGAGATAGTATTAGTGACAACTAATTAGTGCAAACACCTAGGAGGTTACAATTTAGGGCCAACTACTTTTGTTGATACCATGGAAATTCAAGTCAGATCAACACACACTTAATAAGCTTCTATTATGTGCAGTACACCATGGCAGAGAAGAAATTATCTAGGATATGTGGATGTGACAGAAATATTATACCACCTAACACCACTTACAACTAAAAAGCAAATTTATGAGAACTCATTACAATTTCTGAAATACTTGATCACACAGGCCATAATGCTCTAAACCAATAGAAACACCTAGCATTTTCTGAGGCTGGATATTTTCCTTAAATAAAAGGTAAAAAAGGGGGAGCTAGGTGGGGTAGTGGATAGAGCACCGGCCCTGAAGTCAGGAGGACCTGAGTTCAAATCCAGCCTCAGACCAAACACTTGACACTAAGTAGCTACGTGACCCTGGGCAAGTCACTTAACCCCAACTGCCTTTAAAAAAAAAGAGAGAGAGAGAGAGAGAAAAATCACAGAATGTTAATGCTAAAAAGAACCTAAAGAGAGCCTTTGGTCCAACCACTCATTCTACAGGCACAGAAACTGAGGCCCAGAAAGGTCAATTCATGTCATAGTCTGAGGGGCACAGTCACTTCATGATGTCCAGCACAGTGCTTAGCAAGTTATGAATAACTCAAATTGAAATAAATGCAGATGTCTTACTTTTGGCACACTACAGTTCTGGCAGAAACTAGATCAAAACTTGAAGAGGATTCATCAGAAAGCATTCATGCTTCAGGTAGAGGTTAGACTAGATGATCTGTGAGGTCTTTTTTTAACATTAGAATTTCTAAGACTAAGTAACTTGCCCCAAGGTTACTAAATGAGTTAATGGCAGAAGGAGGACTGGAGCCCAGGCCTTGTTATCCAGTTCAGTATTCTTTCCTCTAAATTAGGCTTTTTCCATCATTGTATTCATCCACAAAATGGCTTAGGGACAAACAAATCAGGGACCCACAGTGATAATTCTATAAGGAAACAACAATGACTACTATTCTGGTCTGTTCTCTGCTTTTCAAAAATGGAACTAGGAAAGTGAGGCCCATTTTAGTTCCATCACTGATCCCGAGTCCTTTTCAAAACTAGACTGCCCTTCCTTATTTGATCAATATCTACCTTGAAGTTTTCCCTAGCTACCGTACATAGCATTGCTAGACTTATGAGATACAATGCCCAATATTTGTTTGATTTTGTGATCAAACTACCACTAAGCCCAACACTCACCACTTCTATTAGTGCTGTAGGGCAGATTTTAAAAAATGAATTAAAATGAATTTTGTTTTTAGAATCAAAAACTTAATAACATACCTAAGAATAAATGAAAACACCCCTCTCCTCACCCCCACAGTAGAAATGAGGGTTGGGAGTCAATGTACCAGGTAAATAACATGTTATTAATTAGCCTTCTGAAACAGCTCAAGGAGATTGCTTTAATAATGAATAATGGCTCCCCCTTGTGGTGACATAGAGTTTGTTCTTGAAATAAGCACACAGGGCTCAAGAGATTTGCTACTAGCACAAGTCATGGATAAACCAGCAAAAAGTTAACTTTGGAAGAGAAACTTTCCATGTGTTTGCAGAAGTCTGTCTACTCTGAATCTTCAGTCAGGAGAAATGAAGAATATAAATAAATCAACTTCTTCTATATATCATTCCAAAATCTCAATACTTGCAATTTCCTCAGTTTCCTCTGACCCACCTCATACCCAACCTTTACAATTTAATGGGAAATAATCTTCCCCTGTTTTACTTAAATGTAATTATGGCCTTTTGAACCCAATGGAGAACATGACTTACACCCCTTCTCTATTCCCCTCCCCTTTCTTTTTCACACAGATAGATAAGCAGCCAGATGATTAGGCCAATTAATTGTCCCACATAATAATTTCAAACTTTTTTTTTGTTTGGGAGAGCACTGAATTGACATTTAATTAATTTAAAGATAGGTGGGGTGAAATGCCAGCAAAGCACCAAATGACCTCTTTCCAACTCCCTTTAATAACTATTTCAGAATGAGACTGGTTGTATCTTTAAATGTGGTATTGGTTAAAGACAGAAAAAGATTAAGGATTTTTCTTGCCATGATGAAAAAAGCTAGTAAACCAAAGACACAATTTAATGACAGCTTTGCTCAGCCCACTGGTCCACCTCTAGCATCAGGCTATAGACATATACTTCTCAGTTTACTTGAAATGACAAAATGTGCCAAGGCCATGAACTTCCAAGGAAGACTACTAGGCTGGGCCAGGCTGAGCCAAACATATACTATTTTCTAAGAAGGCATTTGTAAAAAACACCATGGAAAATAGAAGGATATAGGAAAGCTACAGGGAAAACAGCAAAATGGCTACAAAGTTTGGTTAAGATCCAAGTCGCCCCCATACGCTTCTAAAGTCACTGGCAGATCTAGCATCCTACCTTCCTACCCAACAGCCCATTACAACTATTCATAGGCATCATCAGGAACACTTATGAACATTAAATGAGTACTATTTCAACAAGGAATGAATTAAACCATGTTCCATATTTATAAATACACATAGCACTGTATTAGCTCTATCATTTTGTATGTACTGTATCTCATTGTACAGGATTCCTGAGGAGTAGCAGTCATTCACACTGGATGAAACCTGCTCAACCCTGGTGCAGCACTGTAGAGACAAAAACTATTATGCCACCACCCAATCTCACCTATGCAAAATATAGTCAAGAACAAAAGCAAAAACAGTGAGAAGTGAAAAGCAAAAACAGATGTTGCAAAGTACCAGCATCTAAGCACAGAAGCTCTGACTTAAGCTTATTTATTACTAAGTGCAGTTGCTAACCTATAGGCCTAACGTTAGCCATCAACGTTCTTCAATAGCTCTCATCAGAAAAAGGACTGGGATGGGGCTTGGAGGTGGGGAGGGGGGAAGAGAAAGGGGGTGTTAAGAGAACCAAAAAGGAATAGTGTCCTGCCAGACGCAAGTACATTTACATCATAAAACAATTCAGGATGAGAAAGAGGAGACACAAAAAGACCTAACAGCATAAAGCTATTTAGTAAAAAAGCAGTCCTACATACTCCCCAAAAGCCCACATACTCTAAGAAAGCTGATAGCTGTAGAATTGTTGAAAAGAGCCTGTTCCCCCTCTACTAAGCCCTGGGAGAACCAATGTACAGGGGACTCTCTTCCTTTTTTGGTGCCCGCAACCCCAACCCACTAACAACCTGGCCTGGAGGAGTGGTCAGATGACCAAGGCACAGCATGTCTGGTCTTTGCCCTCCAATTATCAGACAGTGAAAAAAAGTCATCCTGCATTTTCTGTTAAGATGGCATCTAGAAAGATTATAGAGGAGCCCAGCTTTCCTCACACACACTCCAGCAAGTATCTGAAATGGACCTCAGTTAAAACAATGATAAAGAAAACTGTGGTTAAATTCTATCATACAGTCCAGAACATCATAAGAAGGACTGCCAGAAGTTAGTGAAGACTAGAAGGGGCTTGTGTCAGGGCACGCTCCAATGACCAGACCTGAAGACTGAAAGTACTAGGGGGAACCACACCAAGGAAATTATGAGTAAACAAAAGAAACACTGGAAATATCATAAAATAATAATAGACGCCCAAGAGAAGAACATCCATGGAAAGGATAACTCTACAGCAAATAATGACAGAGTCTCAGAGAAGTAAAAATGGCTTGGACACAAGTTCTATAAAAATGGATGGAAGAAATGAAACAGGAAATTAAAAAAATAAAATTCAATGGGAAAATAAGAATTCTGGAGAGAAAAAAACTGGACAGAGAATAAACAGCTTAGAACAGAGGTAGAAAAGCTTATCCAAGTAGTGGATAAGCTAAAAAATAGACTGAAACAATCAGAATCAGAATGATTCCAGGAGAACCACCAAAAGATTAGGAAAAACGGAAAATGTCAATCTAGTATCAAAAATAAATGACCTGTCAAAAGGTTAAGGAGAGATATTCAAGAAACACTGGAGCCCCTGAAAACCATGACCCAAAAACTCGGATACTGTATTTCAAGAAATCAGGAAAGAAAACTGCCTAGCTCTATTCTTAAACAGAAAAAAACCACCAATTACCTCCTGAAAGAAACCCCAAAATGAAAACACCCATGATTGTCAGAGCCAATGTCCAGAGCTTCAAAGTTTAAAAAAAAAATACTGTACATACCAGAAAGAAAAAGTCCCAAGCACCAAGGAATGTATAACCAAGGAATCTAGATTATATAAAGACACAGCAGCCGACTATTAAAAAGTTAAGAAAATCTAGGAACACAATATTCTCCCCTAAGAAGAGATAACAGCTTACAACCAACTTACCCTCTACAACAGTATCCTACAGAGGAAAAAATGGACCTTTATGTACAAGATTTATAAGCATTCCTGACAAAAAAGACCAGGATTGAGTAGAAATTCTGAAAAGAAAAACGGGAATAAAGAGAATCCTAGACATGTAATTAAATGAAGGTCAACAGAAATATGATGTTCCTTGGTTCCAATGAGAGAAGGGTCTCTTCAGAATTCCACTGTCTTCAAAGGACACAAAGAGTTAAGTAACATACAAATACAAAGATTGGCTGTGGTTTAAGTTTTGTTTTGTTTGTTCTAAGAGAATGAAGAAAAGGACTGGAGGAAAAAAGACTATATTAAGGAAGAAATAAGGAAGGACACTTACCATTTACCAAAACTGAAAGAAAACTGGTGAAAGATGGAAGAAACAGGTTTACAAGTGAATTCAATCAAACATAGAAAGAAAAACTCTAATATTAATCACATAAATTGCAAAATTAGGGAAAGGCAGGATTCTTCCAAATTCCTTTCATGATTCAAATAAATAATAGCACAAGACTATAAACAATATATTTAAAATACCATATATACTATGACCAGATAGGATTTGTATTACAAATGTAGGGATGGTTCAATATTAGAACTATAAATATAACAGGCCATCTTAACAAAAACAAAAAAATCATAATTATATCAAGAGATTCAGAAAATCTCTCAACAAAGTACACCACTTTAAGTTATAAAAAAAGGGGGGGGACAGACATGGTTCTTAATCATATCTAACTAAAATAAAGAACTAGAATTATCTGTAATGCAGAAATGCCTAAGGCTTTTCCAATAAGATTGGGGTAAAGTAAGAATGGCCATTATCACCACTATTATTTGATGTAATTCTAGAAATACTAGCCATGGCAATATGAGAAAAATAAATTAAGGGAATAAGAAGAGACACAGTGAAAATAAAACTACCACTTCCTACAGATATTATGGTTTACTTACAGATCCAACTAAAAAAACTTACTTGAAACAATAACTTTAGTAAAATAGTATATAAAATAAACCTGTATAAATCACCGACCTTTCTGTATAATACTAATAAAACCCAGGCAGAAAGAAGAGACAGAAAAAGAAAATTCCATTCAAAATAACTGAACAATGTATAAAATATCTGGGAGTCCACCTACCAAGACACACAAGTATATAACTATGAAATCTATATTGTTGAAGATATATTTTTAAATTGCATGGTTGGACCCAGACGATAATAAAAATGACAATACTATTTAAATTAATTTGCAGATTCAGTATCAAATGACAAAATTCATCTGGAGTAACAAAAGATCAAGAAACACAAGGGAAACACTGAAAACAGGAAAAGTTAGGGGACCTAGCAGAGTGTCAGATCTCAAAACTGTACTACAAAACAATTAATTATCCATTGGTACCATTTATAAAATAGAAAAGTAAAAAAAAAAAAAAAATGGAAGAGATTAGGTACTTAAGATCCAGAAACAATCAAAAACAGTAGCCCACTATTCAATAAACAGAAGAACTCCAACTATTGGGGTAAAGCCTCACCATTACATAAAAGCTTCTAGAAAAACTAAAAAGCAGTCTGGAAGAAATTAGGTTTAGGCCAATATCTCACACTATATACCATGATAAGATCCAAATAGATAAATGAACTAATTATAAATCAGGAGCAGTCTTTAACTATGAATAAATGGAAAAGGTTCTTGACCAAATAAAGAATACCAAGAAACACAGGAGATAAAAATGGCCAATTTTGATTACATAAAACTGAAAAGGTTTTGTGCAAATAACGCCAATACATTTAGAATCAGAAAGAGTTAACAGGGAAAAAAATCTTTGCAGTTTATTTCTCTAATCAAGGTCTACTATTCAAGATATATAGAAAATTTATTCAAATGTATAAGAATAAGATCCTCATTCCCCAATAGATAAAGAGTCGAAGGAAATGAACTGGTAGTTCTCAAAGGAAAAAATCCAAGCTATCAACAACCACATGGTAAAATATTATAAATCACTAATAATAAAAGAAATTCAAGTATGAAGTTTTACCTCACATGCATCAGACTAGCAAAGATTTTTGGAGGGACCTGTATGAGTACAAATATACTAATGCACTGCTAGTAGAGATGTGAAATGGTCCAATCATTCTGAAAAATTTTTTTTAATGAATCCAAAGTCACTAAACTGCATACTCTTTGATCAAGGGATACCACTACTAGGCACATATACCTCAAAAAGAGCACAGGACCCATATGTGCAAAAATATTCATAGAAGTACTTTTTATTGTAGCAAAAAATATTGGGAAAAAAGTGGGGGCCCAACAACTGGGGAATGGATGAACAAATTACGATATGAATATATTACAACTGCACTGTAAGAAATTATAAAAGGGACAAATTCAGAGAAAACTAGGAAAACATGTATGAACTGATGCAGAGTGAAATGAGAAGAGTGGGAAAAAAAAATCATACAATGACCACAAAACTGCTTAAAAAAAAAAAAAACCAAAACAATGAAAGACTTAGGAACAATGATCAATGCAGCGATCAGCCACAACCCCAGAAGTCTGATAATGAATCATTCTTTCCATTTCTTGGCACAGCGGTGACAGACTTGTTTTATGTGACTACACTTACTTGTTAAGGGAGGGCTTTTATTTTTTAGTAATAGTGAGGGTGGCATGGGATAGTGGTGAATTAAGAGAGGTAGTTACAGCAATTTGGAACTATGCCCAAAGGGCAACCAAACTATTCATATCCTTTGATCCATCAATACCACTGCTAGTTCTGTATGCCAAAGAGATCATAAAAAAGGGAAAAGGACCCATGTGTACAAAAATATTTACAGCAACTCTTTTTGTGGTGGCCAAGAATTGGAAATTGAAGAAATGCCTATCAGTTGGGGAATATCTGAATAAGTTGTGGATATGAATATAATGGAATGCTATTGAGCTATTAAGAAATGATGAGCAGGATGATTTCAGAAAAACCTAGAGAAAGTTACATGAATTAATGCTGAGTGAAGTGAGCAGAACCAGGAGAACATTGTACACAGTGAAAGCAACACTGTGCAATGATCCACTATGATTGACTTAGCTCTTCTCACCAACACAATGATCCAAGACAATTCCATAAGACTCATGATGGAAAATGCTATCCACATCCAGAGAAAGAACTATGGAGTCTGAATGCAGATCAAAGCATACTATTATCACTTTTTTTGTGTGTGTGGCTTTCCTCTTTTGTTCTGATTCTTCTTTCACAACATGACTAATGTGGAAATATGTTTACATGATTGCATGTGCATAACCTATGTCAGATAGTTTGCCATCTTGGGGAGAGGAATGGGAGGGAGAAAAAAATCTGAAATTCAAAATCTTATAAAAAAATGAATGTTGAGGGGCAGCTAGGTGGGCAGTGGATACAGCACCAGCCCTGGAGTCAGGAGGACCTGAGTTCAAACCCAACCTCAGACACATAACACTCACTAGCTGTGTGACCCTGTGCAAGTCACTTAACCTCACTGTCCAGCCTAAAAAAAAAAAATGTTGAAAACCATCTTTACATGTAATTGGAAAAACAAAATTCTATTTACCCAAAAAGAAAGAGAGGTTGTTACAGTGACATAAAAAAAAAAGAAAATATTAATGAAATATTTTTAAATACATAGAAGACAGTAAAAGTGAAGTTCAAAAAGACAAATAACCCTTCACATATCCCTTTTCTCCCTCTCAGTTTTATAGATCTAAAACTGAATGTGCTTATCTCTCATAGAATGGGAAGTTTTCAGTAAGAAAGAATCATGTGATTGCCAGTGAGTTGGTCAAACTGGCTTTCTCCAGCAGGTGTCAGTGTCACCAAGGGATAGATGAGCAGGGGTTTGGAACGATCAACCCAAAGTTTTATTAAAGTTTGAGACAGTTTTAAAAAGTTCATTCCAACAAAAAGGTTTGAAAAGTGGCTATTGCCAAAATCAGGCCCAGATTAAAAACAAACAAAAAACAAACTTCAAGAGTCTGAGTTGTACTTAATCACTGTTTTGGAAAACATTGGAACTATGTCGGCTATCATAACACCATGCCTTGCGCTAATCATAAGCCCAAAGAGGAACTGATTCTTTCATTTCACCTGTCCAGTTAAGATCTGAACATTAATTAAAATCAAATAAATACCAAGATTTTCAGTTTCCTCCATTTCCTGGCATTTGCTTCATCCGGAAAATTCCTTTCCCACAGTCTAGCCTTTCCTTTCCTATAGCCATATATTTGAACACTTGTCTGCAGAAATCCCCTCAGGTTAACATTCCTCCAAACTACCTTAATTATTACTGTTTAAATGATTTATATTATAACACCTATGTATTAGAGGTCTGGCTTGGTGACAGTATCACTAGGGAAAAAAGTCAAATCCATCTTTGATTTTGTATTCACGTTTCCATCACTTAACTAGGTTGTAAAAATGTGAAACACCTCAATTTCTCCCTAGGGAATTGAGATAAGGGTTTGATACTCAAATTCTTATAATTTAACATTCACATTAACTTCTAGACTATTCAGCTTGATCAATTATAAATTACTTAATATCTTTAAAGTAGAAACATTACAACATATAAGAATAGGAAAAAAAGGAAGTACAGTGTGGTAGGAAGATGACAGTGCTCATCCCTAAATGTAAGTTAAGAGTGGAATGTTTACAGGGAATAAGGTAGAAAATTGGTTTCCACATTACAGTAAAGATGTCTAGTGATGCAAACATAGTACGTGGAGTCAGGAGACCAGGGATTTGAGT
This sequence comes from Vombatus ursinus, assembly GCF_900497805.2. Classification (NCBI taxonomy): domain Eukaryota; kingdom Metazoa; phylum Chordata; class Mammalia; order Diprotodontia; family Vombatidae; genus Vombatus; species Vombatus ursinus. The sequence goes on from NW_020952736.1 coordinate 631,521, forward strand.
CCCAGTTCTATGACATACTAGCCTTGTAACAATGGGCAAGTTATTCTTTCTCCCTGGGCCTCAGTTTCCTAAACTGAAAAAAAAAGAGGCTGCACTAGACAAGGTTCTCTCGCAGTATTAACAGCCTATAACTACAGGGCCCAATACATTCATAGCAATGGTAAATGATAATAGCTTCAAGAAAGGAAAACCCATTCAGCTGAAAAAATAAAGACAACTGGGTCTTTGGAAAATCCAGTTTTTTTCATGCTATATGGCCAAAGTGAGAGAGAGAAGCTTCTTCTAAATTTCCTCAGCATCCTGGCTTAAGGGAAACAAATGTGATTAGTAATATGCAATGGGACTAAATTATTGCTGAAGTTCCTTCCATTTCATCTTGAAGAAACCAAAGTATAGAGTTACAAAATATTTAACTAAAATATATTTGAAGTATAACTCATTAACAAATCAGGTCACCTGGTAGTCACAGAGGATGCAATAAACTCCTAGTCTACTATTTTCTCCCAACTTTCTTTCATACTCAACCATCAAGAAACCGGATAATACAAGTTCAGCCAAGTTGGACAGAGGGAAGAGAAATGAGAGACACCACTTCTGGTTGAGTCATATGGCCCTAAGTAAGAAGGCCCAGAGGAAATAGGGAGTTCTAATTTATCCCTGCTCCTCAAAACTCCATATTCTAATTTGGTTTCTCTGACACTGCATTATCCTTGTTCTCTTCCTATCTCTTGTCCTCTGTCCTCCTATCTTTCCTGCTCCCTAAACGTGGAAGTCCCATAAAAGTTTTATCAGCACCCTTCTATGTCCTCTCTGTTGAGATCTTCACCCATTTCCATTATTTCAACAATCACATCTAATCAAATTATTATTACATTTATATCTCTAGTCACAACGGAAGCAATAAGTGGCTTCTCTCAACTCTTAGGTTCCTGTCAGTCATTCAAATTCATTATCTTCTACTATCCAACCATCTCCTCCTCCTGACTTCCCCATTTCTATTAATGGCACCACCATTCTTCCAATTATGCTAAAAACTGTGGGACCATTTTTGATTTCTCTCTTCTTGTCCCATCTCCCCCCCCCCAATACAAATGCTCTGAATCCTACCTCTTCAACTCCTTTCCATTCCCACTTCTACCACACTAATTCAGATAAAGGATTCACAAGCCCAAGGGATTTCTAACAAGAAGTCCTTAGAAAGTCATAAGAATGTATGTATTGGAAAGAGTTGGAAAGAACTTTAGAGGTCATCTAGTCCAGCCTCTCATTTTATAGATAAGAAATGTGAGGCCCAGAGAGTCAATTTCCTATTGGCTGAGCTGGTATTTGAACCCATATCACCCTCTGAACTCCAAAATCAGGACTCTTTCCATTATACTACACTTCTGGAAGGGACAATGGTGGTCAGCTAGTCAAACTCTTGGTTTTTATTTCCTTTTACTTCTTAAATAAATGTTTTATCAATTTTTTTTTAACCTTACTATTCTTTCTCAATGACTATCACACCCAACAGAACTCTATCTCTTGAAACAGAAAAAAAAATTAGTTATGTAAAACAATTCAATATATTAGCCATATCTGATAATATAGGTTGATTCTGCACCTATGGTACACAACTTCTCTACCAAGAGGAAGGAACCATGCTTCATTTTAGTAATCAAGTCAAGTGTTGTTACTGTGTGGAGCCTGGTTCTGATGTCTTTCAGTGCTTTCAGTTCTTTTTTCCTTTATGTTACTGGGATCACTGTTCACCCTATTCTGGCTCTGCTTACTGTGCTCTGCATCAGTTCATGCAAGCCTTCCCAAATTTCACTGAATTATTCATAATTGTTGCTTCTCACAGTACTGTAATATTCAACCCCCCTCATTTTACAGATGAGGAAACTGAAGCTCAGAGGTGACACAACTAACCCAAGGTCACTCAGGCAATAAATAGAAGCAGGATCTGAAAACAGGTCTTGATTTCACACTAAACTACCTTGCTTCTGGATCCACTGCTCCCTCCTGTTCTTCCTCTCACTCATCACAATGCAATCACCCGCCTGCTTTCTCTCCCATTCCAAGCTACTCTGCATACAGCTGACTGACTTTACTAAATCCAAACTGACCAATCACCACCAGAGCTCAGAAGGCTTTAAAGATGTAAACCCTTTTCTTAAACTCAAAGTTCAGCACACTGCTCTAGATGGCTTGGACTCCTTGTACTACAACTACCTACCTCCCCCAGGGCCTCAAATGCACCAGACACTTAAGATACCAGAATGGAATCAACAATCTAAAGAGAACCTTAGAACAGATCAGCAGAAGTAACTCTAGGGCAGCAGCAGAGAACCTTTTGCATCTAGCTAGAGTCAGCCCCTTAGTTTACTTTGATCCAGTTTGTGGCCTGAGAACTAAATGACAATTCATGCCTATAGTTATAAAAAGATAAGACAGAATCAAGCAATGGCTGTAGGTTACAAAGTCACTAGAAGTCAAAGAATTCTGAGTATCTGTCCTACCTGATTTCTGACTTAGGTCAGGCAGAGTTCCCTGATCAGTCCACATTTAGGATCTAAAGCACTGACAAACACACCTACAATTGTACAAACACATGAGATGTTTTAAATATTTTAAGAAACATTATGCGACATCTCCATGAGTAATAGGGCAAGTATCATTATTCTTATTTTACTCATAGGAAAACTAAAGCCCAGAAACTCTAAGCAAGGTCACCAAGTCTCTTGATTGGGAATTAACAGGCTATGTTGCCTCTCCAGCCTCTTCCACTCTACTGTAAATCCAACATTCAAAATCCCTCCTTCTACATACCCTGTCTGTTGGGGGTTGGGTGGAGAAGAATTACAGGAAAAGGGGTGAGCATAAGGTCAGGCAAGGAGAAGAAAGGAGAAAAGGGATGCACATAATTTACAAATAGGAACATCAGTCCCAAATCAAGAAAGCTAAACATTTTATTTCTCCAGTAGAATGAAAACTTCCCTTGCTAGACACCAAATAAAACCTCAGCCAATACAAGGCCTCCTCCCCATAGAGGTTTGCCTACCAGCCACTGCCAGGCTCTGAGCCTCGGTTACCTCATTCTTCAATTTCATCAGAGAAAACATTATGTTCACAGCTCAGCAACTCATTTAAAGGATAAAGGTTATGAGAAGTAATTCAGAACAAAAAGTATGCAAAAAGAAAATTTTAAGTGCAAGATTAAATTTATGTTCATGTGTGATTTCACATCTATGACAATGCCAAACAAATGGGGAATAGCCATTTCAAAAACAAACAAAAAACCAAAATCAGCAGCTTTTGTCAGTTTTATATTACAAGCTCACAGAATGACTTTTCTTCACAACTGACAGAGTGGGAGAGGTCCATAGAAAATTTTCACTAGCTCCTGATTCTGTTGGTAATAACCTGTCTCACATAACAGGATGGAGATTGGTAGAGGGGACTAGACAGAAACAGTTTTGATTCATTTATAAATAGAACTGTTCATACAGTTTCTAGGTTTCATCATCTGCTCCCATCTCAGCCTTTAGAAAACAGCTGCACAGATAGGCCTGGTCGGGGTTTGCACAAATAGGGCCAGAAAAGCCTCTGAACTCTTGACTTCCTGACTAAACAGCAAGCTTTTCTTTTCAAGTAGAACCTTTATATCTTCATGTTTTTACAAGTACAGTCTTGTAAAAAGTGCTGAACAGGGCATCAAAGCTGAATTTTCCATATCCCCCTTACTGGCTTGCTTTTAGATCCTAGATGTTACTTATCGGGGACTGGTATACCATCAAGACAGTCATCCAAATGACTTTAATGGAAAAGACTGTATTAGTCCTGTCTTTTACTACCTACAACTTTTGGGCAGGGGTTCTTAACCTGGGATCCCTGAAATTTTTTTATCCTCAATAATTTGAGAACTATATTTCAATATAATTTACTCTATAACCCCACATATTTATGCATTTAATAACATTTTATAAAAAGGAATCTATTGGTTTCAGATTGCCAAAAGGGTCTAGAAAACAAAAAAAAAGTTAAGAGGCTCTGAAGGGACTAAAATAAACCATAGTAACTAAAGTATAATGGGAAGGTGAATATTATTTTCAGCTACAGAACTGGTTGAGTCTTCTGTGAGCAAAGCAATGCAGTTTGGTTTTTTTAATGACAAAAAGGCAGAATGGCATAAATTTAAGGTCATTTAGGTGCTTGAGTTTTAACTTATTATGGCAATCTGCAAGTTAATACTCACTGTAAGGTTAATGTCTTTCCATCTTTTATATTTTTAAGACTAGCAGACAAACCAGCAAAATCAAAAAAAGGTCAGATAAGTAAGGATAATCAAAAATCTTGCTGCATCTGAATCTGCTTACCAGCTTACTATTTCAAAATACTATGTGAGAGCATATTAATGATTTTATTAAGATGGATATGACTTGCCTACATTTGAGTAAAAGCTTTGCCATCGGTGCCAAGATGCTAGGCCACAATGTAGCTCCCTAAGCATCTAAACAATCTAGAGATGAGAGGTATCCATTGTCTGGGATGACAGGAGGATGAAATTCTCCCGGGCCTCAGGGGGTCATTGAATAAATCCCAACAAGGAGAAATGCTTTCCAAGAACAATCCATCTTTGCTTTCTTTGGTTGTTTTATGCCTCAGTAATTAAAACAAGGCAAAAAGCAATTACCAGTTATGGAAGAATGATTTACTTTGAAAGCATGCTGAACACACATCATCCATCAAAAGTATTCTCGTATGATTCAGGCTTGCAACAATCCTTATCCCAAATTTGTGTTACATTAAACACTTTACTTACAGATATTCAGAATTTTTAAAAAATTTTAAAGCTATATGCCAGATTTCAGCAGTATCTATCTTCCATAACCAGGCTAAGAAATATACACATGTCCCCAAATTAGTCTAATGCATTAAGCTAGCTTAAGATGCAATTTTGGTCACCATAAAATTGTTTTTAAAAGGATTAAACATTCAGGAGAGGCATCTGCCAAGATTTACCCAGAGGCCATTAAGTAAATCTAATTTATAAAATACTCTTTGAAAACTAAAAACCTAAATAATTGGAGAAACATTTAATTGTTCAAGGTTTAATTGTTGAGCTAATATGATAAAAATGACAATACTAACTGTAATACTACCTCCTATTAATTTACTTATTCAGTGCTATGCTAAACTCTCCAAAGAATATTTTATAAAGTTAGGAAAAAAATAATAAAATTCATATAGATGAACAAAAAAGTCAAGAATCTTAAGGGTAATAATGAAAATAAGTGGTCTATCGTACCAGATCACAAACTGTACAAAACAGTAATTATTAAAATGATCTGGTATAGGTTAAAAAAAAAAAAAGGAGGTCAAACAGTGGAACAGATTATGTATACAACAAACACAGTAGTACAAACCCCAAAGACCTCAGTCACTGGAGGAAAAACTCACTATTTGTCAAAAACAGCTGGGAAAATTGGACAGCAGTCTGGCAAAAATTAGATTTAGACCAAAACCTCAAACCATGGACCAAGATAAGCCAAATGGATAAATGATCTAAATATAAAAGGTCACATCATAAACAAATTAAAAGGAGCAAGGAAGAAATTACCTTTCAGAACTATCGCCTGGGAGAAGAGTTCATGACTACACAAGTGATAGAGAGGATCACATAAGATAAAATGGATGGTTTTGAGTCAACAAAATTAAAACAAAACTAATGTAATAAGAATTAGAAGGGAAACAGGTACCTGGGGGAAAATATCTTTGCAACAACTTTCTCTGAAAATGGTCTCATTTGGAAGATATATAAGGAATTGATTTAATTTCACAAGACTAAATGCCATTCTCCAATAGATGAATGGCTAAAGGATAGGAATAGGCAGTTTTCAATCAGTCACCAAAAAATGCTCCAAATCAATAATAAATTAGAGAAATGCAAAAACAACTTTGAAGTCCCACCTACGGAAGGTGGCAAAACAGGTATATAAGCTCACTGTTGGTAGAGCTGTGGAATGGTCTGGCCATTCTGGACGGCAACTGGAACTATGCCTAGAGAGTGTTAGCAAACTGTTCATACCCTTTGACCCAGCTATACTACTACCAGGCTTATACCCCAAAGAAATTAAAGAAAGAATCTGTGTACGGAAATATTTGTAGCAGCTTTTTTGGGGATATCCCAAAAAAAAACCCAGAAACTAAGAAGGTTGATTGTGTTCCTTTCGGAAAATGACTGAACTGAAAGTTGTGGAATATTATGCTATAAGAGATGATGAAATGGACAGTTTCAGAAACTGCTAACACCTTTATAAAGTGATAGAGAGTGAGCAGAAGTAGGAGAACAATTTGTACAATAACCACATTATACAGAAAATCAACTTTAAAAGACTCCAAACACCAAGATAGACCACAAGTGCAAAAGAATGAAGAGGAAACACTTCACTCACCCTCTGACAAGAGGTGAACTTAAAATGCACAGAAAGATATATTTTCAGACATGGCTAACGTGAGAATCTGATTTGTCAGATTATGTACATATGCATTGAAAGATTTTTTTAATTTGCTCAACAGGAGAAGGAAGTAGTGGGAGGGAAAAATTAATTTAAAAAAACTTTGTTACTTGAAAAATAAAAATAATAAACTTTGTAAAAAGGACTGTAGCAAAGATAAAGAAGAGGTATCACAGCATTGTGGACAGAATATTGCATCAGGAGTCAGAGCTGAATTCTAATACTGACTCCTACACTTAGTAGCTGTGTGACTCCAGGCAAGTCACTTACCCTCTAAGCCTCAAATTCCCAATCAACAAAATAAAGCAGTTAGACTGTTTCTTCCAGCTCTAAAGTTATGATCCTATGAGCCCTGAAAAACCAAATCCCTTGCTTGCTCTTATACCATTAAGTAGAAAAGAATTATTTTTCAAACTGCAAATTCACAGAGTTTTGGTGCCCTCAGCCTCTCTCTGCCCGACATATTTCCCTTTCTCCTTTAACCAGAATATACTTGTTAATAAGGATTTGGCTCAAATTTGTGCATGAATAAGAAGGGAAGGGACACCAGGAACACCCACTTTGAGGGCAGAAATATTTTTAACTAAAGAACTGAGAAAGGACATGTAGATAGAAATGTAAATCTAATAATGGTCCTTTCAAATAAATAATTAAATAAGTTAAAGTCCCCTCAATTACTTCACAATCATGAACATGACCCTTACGAGCAGAAACTCCAGGTCTAAGATGAAAACTTCTGCCACTTTGTTTTTAGTCTCTTTTAGCACTGGTCCACTGGTCTTATAAAGTATGATAACGACTGCAGAGGTGGGGGACTCTAAGCATGGAATACTGCTTATCGTGGGCAGCCAGGTGGAGCAGTGGATGGAACACCAGGCCTGGAGTCAGGAAGACCCGAGTTAAAATCCAAGCTCAGACACTTGATTGCCTCATTTATCCCACCTATAAAATGGAGATAACAAGGTTGTTGTGAAACTCAAATGAGATAACATTAAAGTGCTTTAGTACAATGCCTGGCACATAGTAAGCACTATATAAGTGTTAGTTGTTGTTGCTGTTATTAATATTGGTAAATTTGTTAAACTAGTGGCAGCTAGGTGGCGAAGTGGATAGCCCTGGACCTGAGTTCAAATAAGGCCTCAGACTATTATTAGCTGCCTGACCCTGGGCAAGTCATTTAACCCCAAATACCTACAAAAATAAATAAAAATTTGCTGAACTGCTTTATCTCCCCTCTTTTAAAATCTTTCTTTTAAGAGATAACTCACTGGCTTAGGAAAAGAAGGAAATGAATGTAATATATTTAAAAAGGAAATCAATCAAAATCAGATTTAAATTTTTTGTTTTGTTTTGTTTTTCGGTGAGGCAATTGGGGTTAAGTGACTTGCCCAGGGTTATACTCACTTGCCTAGTAAGTCCAAGTGGCTGGTCTGAGGACAGATCTGAACTCAGGTCCTCCTGACTTCAGGGCCAGTGCTTTATCCACTGTGCCACCTAGTTGCCCCCTAGATTTAAAACTTTTTAAGGAAATATATAAAATATATAAAAATATAAAACAATGAAACAAGATAGAACAGTAATTTTCATTAAATAAGTTGCAATTAGAACCTCTACTACTTAGTTGCCTGAAGCATTTTTGGATGATACTCTGATAGATGCCAAACTGTAGGTGGATAAAAAATGCTTGTTTAATTGAACCATGAATATCCTGCAGCCTGATAGATTCCATTTAAAGTTAGAAATTATTAAACTAAAAGAAATGTATGAACACCCATAAACATTCTTCCCCCCCACCCCAGGCAATGGGGTTAAGTGACTTGCCTAGAGTCAGAAAGCTCACAAATATTCTTAAAAACGACAAAATGGGTCTAAAATATTTGAAAACCATTTCTTAGAATTCAGAAAAAACTCTTTACCTTCCCAAGACTGCTGCTGGTCTGGGCAAAATGTCTGTACCTTGAATTCAACAAACTCCCAAAGGAGTCTAAGCACGGTATTTTTATATCCACCACTATTCACCATAAACAACAAATTTCACAGTTTTTACGTACAAGTCTGGATAAAACTGAATCCTGTTTCTGTTGGGCAGTTAAACCCTATCCCCATCATCCCATTAGTAAGGGAAGAAAGCAGTTGAGGGGGAAAAAAAGGAAAAATCTGGAAGGTCATTCCAGGATGACATGAAAAACAACATGCACAATGCAGACGAAGCCGCCTAGGATGTCTCAAGAGCACCTAAAAAATAATACAAGTTAATAGAAGACATTCCTCTGAAATGCAAAAAGCTAAAATTCTTTACACAAAATGTAGCAAACCCAAATTCAATTCTGTAGAAGTTTAATTTATCTAAGCCCCAGATTTATCTTTCACCATTCTGACCAATCCTTTACCCTTCGTGTTTGGGTCATTTTGATGATAAATTATATACATAAGTAGATGAGAGTATGACCACAGGTAAAATTAAAATTAGTCCATTTATGTTTCAGGTTAATGAGATAATCCAACATGCCGAGTATCCATACTCTATGTTTCTCTGACTGCTCTTGCCTTTGGATCAAATGACATTTTTTGTGTAAACTGCTCTACAAACCTTAAAGCACTATATAAATGTCGGCTATTATTATCAGGCTATTATTAGTATCTACAATGTTAGGTAAGCAAGGGAAATAAAATGATCACGTCCATTATTTGAAACACCAGGAGTCAGGAGACCTAAAGATTAGTCCTGGCTCTGCCACTCAATGAATGACCTTGGGCAAGACAACCTTTCTGAGCTTGTTTACTGATCTGTTTAAAAAAAAAAAAAAAAAAAAAAAATTAGAGAGCTGAATAGGATAATCTCTCTAAGGTCTCTTCCAAATCCAAAGAGCCTCTTTCTCTTCCTCCATCACTATTTTAGGTTGTAGTATATTTTTGGCATTGTAAATAACTACTATTGACAAGCATTTAAGTTCTCTGAACAGTCACTCATCAGATCAGAGTCCACCTCCCCATTCATTTTATATATGCAGCAACTAAGAATGAGAAATGTTAAGTGACTTGCCAAAAGTCACCGAGAATTCTGACTCCAAAACCAATACTTTTTTTTTTGCACTATGCCTGACTGCCTTATCAATCTTTGAGGCCGATACACTGAACAAGTCATTCCTTAAAGTTCATGCTAAGCAATTTGCAAAGGTCTGTCTCAAGAGTATTCAAAATTCTTTATCCCACAGATTATTTGCAGCCAACATGCATCTGTGATTTCCCAGAGAAACCAGTTTATTTGATCTTTCTTTAGCAATTTCTATGGTTTAAGTCAGTTTCCCAACTATTAAAGGGCAAGTGTTAATTCAGACTTAATGAATGAGGCATTTCACATTCTAACTCCTAGATCAAATAAGCTAATAGTATTGTTTGCTCTCTACGGGAAATTTTGTTTTGTTTTGGGAAAGAATGAAATACATAGTAAATAATGCAGGCTACTTGAAGGGCATATCAAAACCTGTTGAACAAGTAATACTGCTCAATCTCCGTAAGTCATACAAACCATACAAACTGTGTTTCTAAAAGACGATGGAGCAAAAGAACAAATTTAAATACAGTCCAGGTTTACAACCAACTCTGAAAGACCCATTTGCCAGAGAAATTCAATCGCTTTCTTCAAACGTACTTTTCAGGGTCTATCAATTATCAGCTGAAAATGGGAATAATAAATGTGGTGCCTACCTCACGTGTTGTTGTAAAGCTTAGCTCAAAAGATATGTATATAAAGCTCTTTGCAAACCTTAATGCCCTAAGTGCTAGCCTTTGTCATCATCAACATGGTCGGCATCCTCATCCTCATCTCATTGTCACTGTCGTCCTCCTCCTCCTCCATTATTATTAAGGCAAATAGTCTCTCCAAGGCTGGCACAGCATCAGAGCCATAGTTACAGTGTCGACAATTACATTTTCAAAACAACAAATCTAAGTTCTATAGGCTATTGCTAAATATTTGTGGACTTTTCCCAGAATGCTTGAGAAAGGAGAGAACACTGACAAGACAAGCTTGTTTAATGCAGAGAGAAAAGGTGTCCTCAGTGTCCCGGAGGGTTAAAAAGAAACATTCCCATGATTAAATAGAAGTTTTCTCAGGTCAACTGACAAGTATGATGGCAAAAACACTTCTCTCTAGCATCAATTTTACTACTTAAAAACACATTTAATGAATCAGTTACAGCTGAGTTCTCCCAGGCAGTCTGTATACTACAAGCAAACTCTACAAAACAAAACCAAATTGATAGAAGCAAAGAGCTCTAGACTCGAGCCATGTCTTGAGCCCTGGTACACACTTCGCATAACTGTGTGCTCTTGTCACTTAATAAGGAACTAAAATGGTCACATTACACAATGCAATATGCTTTAAAGATGATGTCATTTACCGGAAAGTCACTGGGAGTAAACAGGGCCAATAAAAAGGTTTTACAGACTTACAGAATTCTAGTCTATTACTCTCATTTTCAATATGAATTTGGGCACCTAAGCTTAAAGAAGCTTTCCCTCTTAACTACCAAACCAAAATCAAGTCTTAGGTTACCTGTTCATTTGGGAACTACAAGGACCACCATAAGAAACATTCAGCAGCATCAAGAGAGAAGTTGTTCAAGGAAGCTGTAAATTTCGCTTGTTCAAGTGAAGAAATGTTTTCTTTTTAAAATAGAAAATCTTATGAAAAGACACTCCCCACACCATTCTTTGCAGAGGTGGGAGGTCCAATAGTATGGAACATTGATTATATTTTCAGGCTTTCAATGTTTTAGTTGCTTTTGCTGATTTTTTTCTTTTCTTCCTCTTTTTCTCAAGTTAAAAAAACTTACGTGTGATAGCTAAGAAGGAGGAGGAAGAGGAATACAAAAAAGATTTTTTTCAATTATTAAAAAAAATAAAATGTAAAAGCTTACATAAGAATGTACCTCATTCTCTTTATTTGAGGGGGTAAAGGCCTATGGATATTGAATACCACATATGTCAGATAGGATTGACAAATCAGTTAATTTTGCTGACCTGCTTCCCCCCCCACACCTTTTTTATATTTTGTTATAAAGAATGGCTCTCTATATAAAGGAAGGCATATATTGGGAAATAAAGCTAATGTAAAAAAAAACAATACCAAAAATCTTAAATATGGAAAATTTCTGGTTGTGTAACTTTTTGTAAGAGAATCAATCATGCAGGCTATATTTCTAGTATCTAAAATAACTTGCCACTGAATGCTGAAATACAACTTTTTTTTAAAATTAAGTCTCAGCAATATGACCCCAAGTCTACTGACACCATTGGCAAACCAGGTTCTAGTATCACATTCTTTAACTTCCCTTGGAAAAAGGACATCCTCTTGCCACTGATAAAATTAAGCAAATGTGAAAATTTTATTTTTAGTGCCTGAAATTTGCTTCTTACAGCCACTAATGAAATACGTTCTCTTCTGCTGCCAAAGCCTAGCCCTGGAACTCTTTATAAGGCAGAACTCCCACGAAGACATCCATACTGTGTTATACAGAAACTACAGGCCTAAGTAAACCTTCTCTCCAACCTGCGGCCAAGAAGTTTTAAGACTTAGCCACAGCTGAAAAAAGACCAAGAGATTCACACTGAAAGGAACAGATGACAGCTTTTACATAAGAACAGAGATGGGGTGCGAGCTAAAATACCATTGTTTCTGAATGGAAAAAAAAAAGTACAGGAGAGGGCCCCACAGATCACTTCACTGTCTGGAAACTAACCCCAATTTAGTGGGTGATACATCTGAGGCGTTTCCTTCCTCAACCACCACCCACCAGGGGCAGAGTAACCACAAGGTCAGGAGTGTTCTGGTCTGTGCCCTGTCTCTCCTTCTCTTTAGCGCGCGTGTGCGCGTGCGCGCGCGCACACACACACACACACACACACACACACAGACACACACAGATAAGCAAACAGACAAGTTAACAGGAGAGCTGCGTCTTTCCGGTGATTTCACAGGGAGACTGTAAACAGACCAAGGGAAACCAGCTGCAAAGCTACAGCCCACCAACCAGGTAGGCAGCACACCACAAGGGAGCTAGCACAGCTTGATTTTCCAGCAAAACTACCAAATACCCTGGAAAGTAGGATAAAATAACCTAATTCACAGCAGCCAGGCAACATCTGAACAACACTAGGCTTCCAGGAAGTAACTTTATTATCCTTCGTGGGGGATAAAGTCAGATGAATTAGAGGTAACGAGAATGTTGCACAATTATGACTAACTAGAAGGGAAGGGGGAGGAAACGAATATCTTTGGAAGCAACCATTAGTGAAGCAAACGAAATCTCAACACGAACAAAATGGCCTGTGGGTGCTCCATTCTTCCACTGGGGATATCTAATGTGATCTCTAGCTTTAACTCAAAGACCATCAATAACATAGTAGCTCTGTCCTGTGGCAAAGGGAACAGCAGATTTCTCTAGAGCAGAATTTAGCAATAACGAATCTTCATTACTGACATCCTAAGCACAAGCTGAAAACAAAAATGTCAAAGACTTAAAAATAAAACTTAACAGATGTTACCTGTAGATTTCTACACTAAGTTCAACTTTCCCACATTTCCACTACCATATTTTCTTACTTATATAAAGTACGATTGCCAAATAGAACACTAAAATTCAGCTAGGTGGCCCAGTGGATAGCACACTGGGCCTGGAGTCATGAAGACCCATCTTCCCGAGTTCAAATCCAGCCTCAGATCAGACACTTAATAGCTGTGCGACCCTGGGCAAGTCACTTAACCCTGTTTGCCTCAGTTTCCTCATCTGTAAAATGAGCTGGAGAAGGATATGGTAAAGCACTCCAGTATCTTTGCCAAGAAAACTCCAAATGGGATCACAAAGAGTCAACAAAACTGAAACAACTGAACAACAAACCAAAGGCAGCACATCATTTTGTAATCTGAACACCTTATTTGAAGAAATACTTTTGATTCTGAGGTAAAAGTAGTTGAAATCAGTTTTTTTCCCCACTGGACAAAGGTGCAAGAGTACCAGATTCTAATCACACCTCTTTGAGTATGACCTCTCTAAGGCCTCAATTTTCTTATCTACATAACTGGTTTGGAGAAGCATTAGTAAGGGAAATTAAATGGGCTTTCAAAGAATTTTAAGAGCTGGAATGGCCCTAAGATTCAATTTTTTTTTTCAACAGAAAATGGCAATAGAGTTTTGATCCCTCACAATATCCAATTCACTGAGTTATGAAATCTCTGAAGTGTGATTATTTTAAACAAACAATATAGGCTAAGTTGGGAAGCTTTAATAGTTCTCTCCCAAGATTTTCTCAAACTGTAAGAAGAAAAGAGATATGATGGCCTACGATAAAAGTAAATAATAATTTCAAGGGGTATAGACCTGATATTGGTGAGGGAACTTCCTCATGTGGAAATTCCCTCTACTACTGATGCAGATCAACAACTGGTGCATAACTCCTAGTGGTACAGAGGGTCATGTGGTTAGGACGTGTGGGAGGAAGGACTTGAAACCAGGTCCTCAATACTCCAAGGCCAGTCTTCCGTCCCCTATTGGCACCTTTCCTCTTCTAAAGCAAATTATGCAATGCACACAACATCTAACTATATTCCAAATAGAGCCATGAAGTTCAATGATTGAGGGATTTTGATATTTTTCATCCCTAATTTTTTTTAAATGAACATTCCCAATGGTATACAACAGGGGGTGAAAATCACTCTTTTCTCTATTAAAGAGAACAGCCACCACTACAACTGAATATAAGTTAACGAATTCTATTCTAAACAGACCAATGTTCTCACCCATTGACCCTCTTACCATTTTTTTTAACTCCTAAGATATATTCATTACCAACACCAAGAAAGAGAAACAACAGAATTTCATGTTTTAGTCGAGTTCTAGTGAACACCGTAGCTTATCTCCACAATTTCATCTTGTCCTGCTCCCATCTACGTCCCCTCCTGGGCAGCCCGGAAGTACCTAGGAGGAATCTCTACTAAACCACTAACCTACGTTTAGATTGAGGGGAGGCCCTTATAGGACCCCACTTCTTCTCATGGGTGAAAACTGTTAGTGAAACCTTGATGAAAAGTTTACTAGTTAATTCTTCGTTAAGCAGGACATCTAGTAACGCCCCATACTCAAAAATATACACCATCTAAGCATGTGGGAATTTTTAACTAGATATTCTAGTTAACTAAATGTTAACTAATAAACATTTCATTGAAAAAGCCTCTAAAAGGTATTATTGTGCAGTTTTTTTCTGCCTTAGTAGTATAGCATACCAAATGTTATCTAACATTTTTGATGACTACAACTGCAACACTATCAGGGGTATATAAAGACTGGCACTCTATTATAAATGCACAGAGTATGAGAAAATGGGCTACACCTCTACTGACCCTAAAAATTCCCTGGAAGTTTTTCAAAACTAAGTTCTTATATAGCATAATCTTTTTTGTGGCATACAACTCTAATTAAATGCTGGCCAAGGGAAAAAAAACCCAATTAATCAAGGAAAATGCACCAAAGTTGAGTCACGAGACTTATTTTGATCCTGGCTTCTGCCATTAACTAGTTGTGTGCCTGAACGAGTCACTTAATTCTTGCCTTAGTTTCTGCAAACTGTAAGATAAGACTGGACTAAAGGATCTCTTCCAGCTCTAAATGTCTTCATTTGCGATGCTATGATTTAGGGTTTCCAGGTAACTGAAGTTTTAGTCTAATAAAAAGTATGACAACCAATAAATAATGTGAATCCAGATGCACTAGGGGGATGGAGAATGACTATTAATACTTAATTCCAAATTATCTGGAGACATCATTGTAAGTTCTCTAGTGTAGACCTGCCTAAGACAGAAATGTTAGTCAGACAGGTCTCTGCAAGCAGCTGGAAAACAGACCTATCCCTGGGCTGGAACTCCTCCACTGATGTGCCAAGGTCAGTTCTACAACATAAACATCTCAGTCTTGTCCTGAATATTCCTTACCTGTAGCATTTGCTATTGTCAGTGGCAAGCCTGGTAGCTGGTGCACCTGGATTCCTGAAGCACCTAGTGCACTGAGGTTGATGGTCTGGAGACCTGGCATCGAGGAGAGTTGAGCAGCATTCACAGTGACCGTGCCAGCAGGGATGGAGGCAGCTGAGGCGATAGGCGTAAGGGTGGTGTTGCTGTTGCCAGTCTGTCCCAAAGAGACACCCTGCATTGGTGCCAGGGTGATTGTCTGAGCCTGTGGGTTCTGGACTTGAAGATTCTGCAGCTGAATAGTTTGCCAACTGACTTGCCCATTAGGTCCCACTGTTGGTGTCCGGATGATAATGGGGCCTGAATTGGGAACAGCCTGAAGCTGGAGGTTCTGGAGACCATCTTGAGAAATAGCTTGGGTTGTAAAGGTCTGGCCTGACAGTGGTGCAGCCTGGAGGGCCTGAATAGCCTGTCCACCTTGAACTAACTGAGGTTGGATGAGGATCTGTTGTTGTTGCTGTGACTGCTGGTTTTGCTCTCCCTCCTTCTGTTGGCTGGGCTGGAGAGTACCCCCAGGTGTCTGGTTCTGCTGAACGTTCAGAGAGTCAGATCCCTGAAGCCCACTAACCCTTTGTGGTGTCTGGACTTGAGTATTGGTCCCGGCTGTTCCGCTGGTGGAGAAATTCATGATGCCCATGTTGCTGGTGGTGGTTGTGGACGAGTAACTGCTGGCATTGGTGAAAAAGGATCCAGAACTGGCTTGTGAGGTTGCCAGGCTAGCAGAGCTAATAGTTGTCCCTGAGGTTGCCGGCTGTGAGCCACTTTCTTGAGAGCCTGAGCTACTGATTGTGACTGCCTGGGAACTGGGAGTCAGGGTGGCTGCAGCAACACTATTGACAGGCAGTAGGGTGATATTCCCATTCAGTGCCACTGGGACATTGGCCACATACTGAGTCTGTCCTGAGAGGACATTATTGGCCAAGCCTTGGAGGGGCACAGCCTGCTGAAGCAGGTTTGGCATAGCAGCGATGATATTGCCCCCACTTCCTCTATTTGTAATAATCTGCTGGTTTGCCCCAGGTATTATCTGAATTTGACCAGAACCATCTTGCTGCACTTGGGCCCCAGTGGTGGCAAACTGCAACTGCTGCCCATCAACAGTCTGGAACTGGGGGATTACTTGGTACTGAATGTTAGGCATCACTCCAGGAAGTCCAGTCAGAACTTGCTGGTTTTGTATATTGGGGGTGGTGGTAACAACATATTGCCCACCAGAGACTGGGCGGTTCTTGGAGGATTCACTACTACTGCTACCATTGCTATTGCTGCCACCCTGATCCTTTGAGGTAGGGGTAGCCCCAGAAGAGGAGATGATCTGCCAACCATTGGCACCTTGGGTGAGTTGTGTGGCGGCGGTGAGATCTAGTTCACCTGAGCCCCCTGACTGGCTTGGGCCCTGGGAGTTGTTGCTGTTTTCATTGGGTGACTCGATTCTGCTGCAAGTGGCTGCTAGCAAAGCCAGTGGGGATGGTTGGGACTCCTGGTCAGAGAGGAAAGGGAAGAGGATTATTGATTCGTCACGTGTCAGCTCTCAGTCATGCACAAATACCAAGAAGATAAAGGAGACAAAATACAACCAGACTACAGCATAAAACATACACAACCATATAACATGAGATAGGCAAGTACAAAAAGAACACAGTGGGAGTTCCAGAAAACAGCCTGAATAAGCAAACCAAGGAGTCTCTCAGGCATTATCACTGAACAACATAACCTGAGAGGCAAGAATTATTCACACTTGTATTAAGAATATTCTATCTTCAAATATATCACCATATGAAAAAAGAATGCTATGAGTTGCTCAATGTCTTATTCCTAATCCATTACTTGAATTCCCATCCAAGGGGATATCCCAACGACATAACTTTCTCTATACCTTATTTCCTCCACTTCAAAAGAATTACTATGGGGACTCAACTATTTAGCAAAAGGATTGGGCATCCTCACTCACCTGGCCACCTCCTCCTCCACTACTGCTGCTGCCTGTGCTGCTGCTCCGAGTCTGGGAAAAGCCACCACC
>NW_020952736.1:649465-681835 GCF_900497805.2 Vombatus ursinus
GCTGACCGCGAAAGGAGCCTGGGGCGGGCGGGCCGCCCGGCGGGCGGGCGGCGGCCGGGGGAGGCCCGTCCCCCGTGGCCGGGGCCGGGGCGGGCAGGGGGCGGGCGAGGCCGCGCTGCCCCCTCCCCCGGGGCGGGCAGCCCATCCCCCCTCCCCCTCGGAGGCCCCGCCACTGCCCCGGCTCTCGCTCGCTCCCTCCCTCGTCCCTTCCCCTTCCCTCCGCCCCGGGCGGGACCAAGGCCGCCGCCGCCGCCTCCCGCCCGCCCCCCCTCTCGGCGGGGACCGCCCGGTTGGCCCGCGCGCGCGCCCCCTCACCCGCTTCCAAGCCCCCGGCGTGGAGGGCACGGATCCTTACCGCTCATGGTGGCAGCGCGGGCACGAGCTCTGGGAGGGGGGGTCCTGCAGCGGGGGGGGGTTAGGGGGGGCCCGGGGAGAACGCGGACGCTGACGAGGCAAGCGAACCTGGACCGGACAGGGAGGGGGGGGGGAGGAGGAGGGAACAGCGCGCCACAAGCCCGGCCTAGGCCCCGCCCCTCCGCCGCTGCCCCGCCCAATGAAGGAGGGGGAAAAGAGGGACTTACGGAAGAGAGGCGGATCGATCGGCCAATGGGAAAGATCACTGGCTTGCTGGGGCGGTACCCGCTGTGTAGAAGGGCGTTGCGTGTCTGGCGTTCGCCTCATAGGATCGGCCCTCCAGTTCGAAAGTCCAATAAGAAATGAGGCTCGAAGGGGGGGCGGAACCTTTTAAAGATGGACTTGAGAATTCGCCAATTAAGAACCAGGCGGGCTCTCTACGCCTCGCGGATAGGACAATTTTTGTAGAAATGACGAGAGGGATGACCAATCAGAGTTCAGGACATGGCTCAGGGAAAGTACAGGTTTGCGAATGGGGGGGAAATTTATCTGAAGATGACCAATCACAAATCAGAAAGGCGCCTAGGCAAATCATCATTGGAAGATTCCTAGAAGCAGACGGGACTAAATTTACATTGACGTGACAGGACAACCAATAAACCACCAAATAAGTTTTGTGAGAGAAGTCGGAGCTGGAGAGAGCGGAATCGGCCTCCTTCTGAATCCCGTCCACCAATAAGGAGACAGATTTATCCGGGCACCGCCCTAAATTGGCCAATGGGCGTTGGCCAGTGGCGCCTTGTACTGGGGAGGGAATGGGGGTTGTGCCAATAGTGCTCTGCCGCCATGTTGTTTTTTTACCTAGGCGTTTTCGTGAGCCTTAAGAGAGCTGGCGGCAGGGCTTTAGCCTCCGGGGGCGGAGTGTGGGGAGCCCACCCGGCCCCTTCCTCCTCCCCGCTCCGTCCCCCTTGCCCTCCTGCCCCGCCCCGGCCCGTGTGGAGAAGTTGAGACTGGAGCTCTGGGAAACTTCCCCTCTCCTTCCCCACCCCTCCCCCGCGCCCCACGCCTTGCCCTCCCGGGGCGGGGAGAGGGGGGAGGGGCAGCTGGAGGTCGCGCCTGGCGCGTGTTCTGGCCTCCTTTCTGCCTACCCCAGCTTTACCCCTGGTTAGCTCCTGGACACGCGGGGCTTCCTCTTTACCCCGTAACTGAACAAGATTCAGATCAAGTACATCCACAGAACAAGGCTTGAAGGGTCACAGAAACCTAGAGGAAAAACTGCACCCTCCACGAGTTTCTGCTTCGATTAATCCAAGGGGCATTAACAAACTATGCAGAAAATCAGGATTTACCAACTATATCGAAATTATTGGAGTTAATGGACTCCCAAGTTAAGAAACCTGAATTAGGGAGGATCATATTTATTCAGATGAGTAAAATAACACAATTTGAGAGAGGAAGGAAGAAAAGGGAAAAAAGTAGTAAGTACTTACTTAATGCCTGGCCCTGTGCTAAGGAGGGGGTGGGGAGTGAGAGCTGACAGCTTGGAGCAATGAGGAAAGGCTGCCCTGGGGAGGGGGTGCAAGAGCTGGGCCCGGAGAAATGTTAGGGAGGAAGCCATTGGAGGAGAGAGGGCCTTCTGAGCCTGAAAGTCAGGAGGTGGAACCCAGGCAAATGCAGGGAACATAGAGTAAGCCAGTTTGGCCTGGGTGAAGGAAGGTAAAGCTACATAAATCTAGGAGGTAGATTGAAGCCGGCCTTGAAGTCTTTAAATGATTTTTGCATTTTATCTTAGAAGCAATAGGGAGGTGCTGGAGACTTTTGAGCAAGAGAGTGACTTGCTTAGGCCTGGAAGAGATTGAGAGCAGAAAGGATCAATTAAAAGGTTAATGCAAAAGTCCAGAACTAGAGATGATTTAGGGTATGATCTAGTATGGCAGATAGCCTGTAGGAGAGCTTGGGACAAAAGTGGAAACACAGATAGTTGATAAGATTACAGAGTGCTTTATCTTCTCCTTACTTATACTGGTAACAAGTTTTCACCCATTATAAAATATAAACTCCTTAGGGAGGTCGGGAAGAATTTAACTTATGTCTGGGATCAATTTAGCACTTAGGAGGTGCTTTATAAATACCTGTCCAAGGGTGGGGTTCCTTTGATAAGTAAAAACACTCTTGATTAAAGGATCAAACAAAACTGAATAAGGAAGAGCCTACATACCTCCTTCTGGTCTTGTGCTACAAAAGGGAGCAAGAAAAAAAATCACTATTTGACAAAAACTTAGGAAAACTGGAAAGCAGTCGGACAGAAATTAAGAATGGACCGCCGTATATGATACATACCAAGATAAATTCCAAATGGCTGTAGGATTTAGAAATAAAAGATAACATCATAAGTAAATTAAAGGAGCCTGGATGAGATTACATTTCACATATAGGGATAGGGAAAGAGTTTCATGATTAAACAATCAAAGGATGATCACTTACAATAAAATGGAGAAATTGGATTATATAAAATGTAAGAGTTTCCATATAAATCTAATGCAGTTAAAAGGGAAGTGGGTAACTGAGGGAAATCTTTGTTGCAAGTTTCTCTGATAAAGGTTTCATATTCAAGATACATGATTCAAATTTATTTATCAGCCATTCCTTAGCTGAAAAATGGTCAAAGGACAGGAACAAGAGGTTTTCTAAAGAAGAAATCCAAGCTTATCAATAGCCATAAGAATGCTCCAGAACACTAATAATTAGAGAAATACAAATTAAAAAAAAAAAAAAACTAGAGGTTCTCCCTCACACCTATCAAATTGGCAAATATAAGAGGAAATGACAAATGTTGGAGAAGCTTCTGGACAACAGGCCCTCTAGGACATTTTTAGTGTGACTGTGACCTGGTTTAGCCATTCTGGGCAGCAATTCAGAACTATGCCCAAAAAGTTCACAAACTTATGCCTTTGAACCCAGCTATACCAGCCTAGGCCCATACCCCAAAGAAATGCAAGAACGAGGAAAAGGATCTACCTGTACAAAAATATTTATAGCAGCTCTTTTTGTAGTGTCCAAAAGCTAGAAGCTATCAGGTGTCCACTTATTGGAGAGTGGCTAAACAAATTATGGTATATGAATATAACAGATGGGAAATAGTGAAATGGAAAGTGAAAACTGGAAAGGCCTCCGTGACTGATGCAGAGAGAATTTGGCACCAGGAGAACAATTTATACATAATAGATAAAAAGCAATTATGATAGACTTTGGAGCTCTGATCCACTGATAAACCTCTGACTAGATTAAACACACCACAAGCACCTACAGCCTTAGACTCGGGAGCAGGCCCTTTCCTCCCTGTATACTATTTAGCTTGGTGATCTCATCAACTCTCATGATTCAATTATCATCTCTATGCAGATGATTGTCATATTGATTCATCCAGGCCCAACCTTCCTCCTGACCTCCAGTCTCACATCTCCAAAAGCCTAAGAGGCAATGCAAACAGTCTTACAAACATTTTAAACTCACTTTGTCCAAAACTGAACTCATTATCTTTCCAGGATGGGGGGAAGGGGAGGCCGGGCCCTTCCTAATTTCCCTATTACTGTCTAGGACTTACAACCTAGGGTACCATCCTTGGCTCCTCACTCACTCTCACCCCCACCCCTGCCCCTATATCTAATCAATTACCAAGGTGCCATAAAATCTCTCACCCTGGTACAGATTCACATCACCCCATACCAGGAATATTGTAATAACCTTCAGGGTACCACCAAAAAGTATCTCAGAGGGTAGAGAGGGGGGGAGATAGATGGGGTAGTAGTGGGTGGGGAGTGGGTGGGGTAGTCTGGGGAGGAGGGTGGGGTAGGAAGCCTGAGGGTAGGTAGATTAGGTGACCAGGGGCCTCCAGTTGGCCAGCTGGCTCAATCCATTCTCTGTTTAGCGGCTAAATCGATTTTCCTAAAGTGTACATCAGACCCTGCTACCTCTCTCCTCAATAAAATGTAGTGGCTCCTGGTCACTTCCAGAACCAAATATATATATATATATATATATATATATATTTTTTGGCATTTAAAGCTTGTCACAACCCAGCCCCTTCCTACCTGTAGTGACTCAGGCCTCCTCCATTCTGACTCAGTGCCTGTTCATTGGCTGTCCCCAAAGTCTCCTGGAATGTTCCTCCTCCTTACCTTTGCTTCCGACTTCCCTCAAGTCTCAACTAAAATCCAACCTTCTGCTGGAGGTTTTCCTACTCCCACCCACTACGCCCACCCCCATGACTAGTACTTTACTTACAAGATCACCTCCCACGTAAACTATACATTTCATATGTGTCCTCTGTTGTTTGCAAGCCTGTCTCCTCATTACAATGTGACCTCCTTGGGGGTAAGCCCCACTTTTTTTGCCCTTCTTTCTATCTTGAGCATTTCATACAATACCTGGCACATATTAAGCAGCTGAGTAACTGAATATTTTACTCTATGTACTACCCTTCTTTCTGCCTTTGACCTACTTGAGATACCTAGTAGTGGAATCTCTAGGTCAAAGTATATTAACATTTTAGTCATTTTACACATAATTCCAAATTGCAATAATATTCCTAAAGTACTAGTCTAGCTATGCCATGCTCCAGTTCAATAAACTCCAATGGCTAGGTAGCACAGTGGATGGAGCACTGGGCCTGGAGTTCAAATTCAAGTTCCAAAAGACCTGAGTTCAAATTCAACCTCAGCTACTTATGAGCTGCTGTGTGACCCTGGATAAGTCACTTAACTTCTGCTTGCCCCAGTTTCCTCATCTGTAAAAATAGTATCATTGTGAGGATAAAATGAGATATGGGGAGTGGTAAATTTAATTTTTTTTCTCAATTACATGTAAACAAAACATTCTCTTTTTTTCAAATTTTGAGTTCCCTAGTTTCTCCCTCTTTCTTCCCTCCCTCCTCCTTGAGAAGACAAGCAATTTTATAGACTTTATAGGTGTGCAATTATGCAAAACAAAATGAAATAATACTTGTAAAGCATTTTGCAGACCTTAAAATGCTATATAAGTGCTAGCTATGCTTATTATTATTATTGTGATCATAAAACAAACTGCTCCAATTGGTTTGGGCTAAACCCTTCACAAACTGGCTTGAACCTGCCTTTCCAGGCTTACTTCCCCCCATTCATGCAACTCTGCAACACAGCCAAATTGGCTGTCTTCATGCTGCCTGTACCTGGCACCCTGTCCTTTGTCTCTGTGACTCTTCACACGTTGTCCCTCGTAACTGGAACGTGGACTCCCTTTTCACCTCTGCCTCTAAAAATCCCTGGTTTAACTTCAAAGCTTGTTTCAGTTGTCAGCTCCTTCTTGAGATCTTTCCTGATTTCCCCAACTGCTCATGTCTATTCCCCTCCCACCCCCACCCTACCTTGTATTGATTTTGTTTATATTTATGTGGCACATTTCTCCCAGGGCAGAATGTCAGCTCCCTGGTGGCTGGCTACCTTGACTGTTTCATTTTGACCTCGTACCCCTAGCACCTCCCACACTACAGAAGGAACTTAATAAAAGCTTGTTGTTTGGAAGGATCACCCTCTGTACTTCCAGGGATTTGGATAAACAGAAAGTGCTTCCACAAATATTTTTTGTATGTGACCCCAGCAGGTACAATGAAAAGGGTGCTGGATTTGGAATCGGTAGACCCAGGTTCAAGTGATGGGCCATGCCTATCATAGGCAGGATAGAATAAGCTACTATTGCCTACCTGAAATATTTTTAGGGACCTGAATGTTGCTTTATCCCATAAAGACGTCAGGGGTTAACTTGCGAGAGCTATAAATGTTGATTTAGGCAGAGAGCCCAGTCTGATGGCAT
The DNA here is from genome assembly GCF_900497805.2 of Vombatus ursinus. Classification (NCBI taxonomy): domain Eukaryota; kingdom Metazoa; phylum Chordata; class Mammalia; order Diprotodontia; family Vombatidae; genus Vombatus; species Vombatus ursinus. Next base: position 655,667 of record NW_020952736.1, read on the forward strand.
CTAATGAGGAAGTTGAGAAAAGAGTAGTCCTTTTCTTGGTGTTTCCCATGTGTTCTTCTGTACTACCAGGACCTTTCCGAAGAGATTTTGTTGTTCAGTTGTTTCAGTCTTATCGGACCCTTCATGATCCCATTTGGGGTTTTCTTGGAAGAGATATTGGATTGATTGGCCATTTCCTTCTCCAGCTCATTTTACAGATGAGGAAACTGAGGCAAACAGGGTTAAGTGACTTGTCCAGGGTCACACAGCTAGTATCTGAAGCTGGATTCGAACTCAGGAAGATTCATCTTCCTGACTTCAAGCTCAGCTTGGCACTCAATCTATTTTACCACCTAGCTGAGATCACTTTCCACTTAACCTGTACATGCCTTCTATGTACATAGTTGCTTGCATGTTGTCTCTCCCATTAGAATGTGAGATCAGGAACCATGTTTTTTGCCTTTTTGTATTCCCCAGAATTTAACACCGTGCCTGGCCCACAATAAATACGTAATAAATGCTTGTTGACTTGACTTGAATTAATCAAAGCCATTGCTCGAGACACATGGTTACACTAAAAGGGATTTGTATAAATGGGAGAAAATATCTCAGAACCAAAAAGAGGGATTGGGAGGGGCGGGAGAGGGTCTAAAATTGGATAGGACAGAAAAGAATCAGCAGAGCCTAGAGCCCCAAGGCAGAAGAGGAAGATATTGAGGAGGACCATTATCTCTACAAGCATCTCCGAGCAGAATATTTGGGTTGGGGCTTCCAATGTACCTATCTACTCAACAACTGAGGAGAGTCCCATGAGAAGGTCTGCAAGAGACATCATTGCATTCGTCATGGCCGTGGCATTCCTTGGGACCCTCCAACTCCTGGTGTACTCTTTATATCTGTAGATCCACTGTGATTTGCAATTTAGATCTGGGACTTGGTCATCTATTGGGAGAGTGGGGCAAGGCGTGGGATTTCTGGTCTTCCTTCTCCCTTACTGGGTCACCCCTTCGGGGAGTCATTACATTGTTTGTTGTCTTTTGGTTCTGAAATTCTGGTTTGTTTGTGTGTGTTTTTTGTGTTGTTTTTTTTTTTCCCCAGTGCTGCTACCTATGACAAGCTTCTTGCAGTCCTAAGATTAGGGTTGTCCAATAGTAATGTCCCTGAAGCTATTTAAGTGATGGAGGGCTCTCTAGAAGAACTTTACCATCAAGAGGAAGGATGTGGTAATAGGGATATCCCAATAGCCAAGCAGAGTGCCTGGTATACAGCATATGCTTAATGAATACTTATGGATTGACTGGTTCAATATCTATCCCAGTCTCTTACCTTGTGGGTTGGACTAGTTCTTATTCCTTAAAGGCATTGAAATTGTTCTGGAGACTTAATCAGCTCTAGGGGCAAAGTTCAGGCCAATGACATAGTTTCTCCACTTCCTGGTTGCCTGAGTACATAAAGATCCAGAGACACCAGGAATTCCAGCTCCTCCTTCACACCTCTGACTACTAGGACAACAGCATGCCCAACTCGGGGCCGTAGGAAAGCTGAGCTCTGCTGCATCAAAACTATCCCCTCACTACATGTACTTCCTATGGTTAAGCACACTTCTGTTTGCTAAATGTTAAATGGACCAGCAGTTCCATTTTGTTCCAAGCTCAAACCTGAGGTACTAGACCGACTTGTTTAGCCCCTACTAGAAGAAGAAAAAGAAGTTAACATTTATATAGTTGGCTTTATATAGCTCTTTAAAAGTTTGTAAAGCACTTCATAAATACTGTCTCATTTGATCCTCAAAACAACCCTAGTAGGGAAGTACTATTATTATCCTCATTTTACAAATGAATCAGGCAAGTGACTTGCCCAGAGTCACAAAGCTAATAAGAAACCGAGGCAGAACTTGAATTCAAGTCCAGCATAGTGTCCGCTGAACCATCTAGATGATTGGCATTTGAGCCAGGAAAAGCAGGCCACTCAATAGTGCTTCACAGAGGACAAAGTCAGCCATTCTCTCTTTTCCTCTATTTCAAACATGTGACTTGATCTATCTGCAGCTATGGTGGCTACGTACAAATGGCAGCAGGCATACGTGCTTACTTAGGCCAGTCTGAAACTAGGCTTTGTGGTTTTTCTTTTGTTTATTCTCTGAGCAGAGATCCTGACATGGATGTTTCTAGCCTTGGAGGCTACATCATGGGCTCAAGAGACTTAACAGTTTCAAAGTCCAGTGCTGACTAACAGTAGGAATTACTACTTCCTTCACCTTCTTGGAGAGGAACCACCAATGATGGGGTCATCCAAGAACCAAAAGGCTTTCTGGGAGTCCAAAAAATCTTGGTCTTGAGTTGCTGCTTTGACATTAAAAACTGAGGTGAAAGTAAAATCTATTATTTAGACTACATTACATCCTTCCCATCTGTTTTCTTTCCAACTCAAAGGCAAGGGAAAGAAAACTGAGGCCTCCAAAGTGTCTAAAAAAACTGGGAAAAGCCCCAGAAGTTCTTCATCCAAGGCAGCCAGCAAGAAAGCTGAATAAAGTGCAAAAGATTAGTTGGCCCAGGATGGGGCTCTCACAGGTAACCTGGTTTGGAAATATATGGACTTGTTTCCCTCACCTACTCTCTAGTTCCCCTTTATGTTTTGTCTTCTGATACTAGAATGGAAGCGTGCTTGAGGGTGGGGACCGCCATCTTGTTTTCTTGCATTTGTATTTCTAGTGCTTAGTTCAGGGCCTGACACAGAAGTGCTTAATAGATGCTTTGTCTGTCTGTCTGTCTGTCTATCTATCTGTCTGTCTATTCAGCAGTCCCCCAAGTCTCCTAGGAGTCTTTGCTCATGGGAAAGTATAACAAAGGGAATAGGTAACATGTGTTTCTGTGGCTTATTATGGGCTTCTCAGAGTCTTTTGAATTCCTTTTCTGCTTCCTGTGTATGTTTATGGGTTCCAGTGAGTCGTTTGTGATAGATTACTGTTCTGTGTTTTAAGCATTTTTTGGTTTATGCTTTTGAGACTTTTTGTGTTTTAAGCATTTATTGTGTGGTAAAAGAAAAAAAGATAGTTGTCCTATACCTGACATCTGCTCTTGGGTAGTTTCTGGAAGGGACCCTACTTATCTCTTCTGGGAAAACCCTAGATGTAATCCAGACTTAAGTTTGAAAAGATATTCCCTCGAACTCCAGGATGAAGACATCATCATCACAGCTGGTGTTTATAGAGTGCTTTAAAGTTTGCAAAGCACTTTACAAATATTATTTCATTTTATTAAAAAAAAACCTAGGAAGTAATGGTAATAATAGCTAATTTTTATATAAGCTTACTATGTCTAAGCACTTTACTAATTGTCTAATTTATCTTTTTTGATCCTCACAACAACCTGGTTGATAAATGCTATTCTTTTTTTTTTTTTTTTTTTTTTTGCTTTTTGGTGGGGCAGTCAAGGTTAAGTGACTTGCCCAGGGTCACACAGCTAATAAGTGTCAAGTGTCTGATACTGGATTTGAACTCGGGTCCTACTGGCTCCAAGGCCAGAGCTCTATCCACTGCGCCACCTAGCTGCCCTGATAAATGCCATTCTTGGTCCCATTTTGCAGATGAGAAAATAGAGGCAAAGAGAGATTAAGTAACCTGCCCAGGGTCACACAGCTAGTGTCTAAGATAGGATTTGAACTCAGGTCTTCCTGACCATAAGTGGTGCAGTGGATAAAGTGTTATAGCTGGAGTCAGAAAGACAAGTTCAAATCCAGGTTCAGACATTTCCTATGTGTGTGGTCCTGGGCAAGTCATTTAACCTGTACCTGCCTCATCTGTAAAATAGGGATTATAATAGCACCAAACACCCAGGGTTATTGTGAAGATCAAATGAGATAATACTTTCAAAGTGTTTTGCAAGCCTTAAAGCACCCTATAAATGCTAGCTGTTATTATTATTGTTATTGTTATCATCACCATCATCATCATCATCATCATGGTCTATGCCACCTAAGTGCCTCGTACCTCTAATAATGTTTGAGAAAATATGTGAGAAAAGCCTGATCTCTCTTTGGTACCAAGCCTCCTCAGAATTGAACCTGGGCTGTATGAGTACAAAGAAGGATCCCTTTGTGGGTGACAGTCCCAAAGTAGCTTTAAAGTCAGGGTATCTGAGTTCAAATCCTGCCTCTAATACTTAAATCTCTGTATGACCTTAGACAAGTCACTTAACTTCCCTCATCTCTAAAATAAAGGGAAGAACCATAAGGCTTCTGAAGTTCCTTTATGATCTAATAATTCAGTCTACCAACCACTAGTTCTTTTAAAGTTGTAAAGGTATTTTCCTCAAGGTTTCTCATAGAACGACTGAAATACCACAGTCCTTTCAAATCTATTGTCCAGTACAGCTATGCATTCCAACTTAATCTGACACATCAGTGCAAATTCCTATGAATCCAGGTGGGATGGACTCACTGATGATGAGTCCATCCAGACTTCCATCCCTAACCTCATTCCCATTTCCTGATGCTGGTTCCTCATCGGTCTATTCATTTGACAGTGAAAGCATGAGATTGTTAATACTTCTTTCCTGGTACTCAACTAGTTAATGCTCTTGCATCAAAACTGTTGTGACCTTTGTTCTCTGGGCCAATCAATTAATCCACAAGCATTTATTAAATAAATATTTACCGCGTGCCAGGCCTGGAGAGACAAAAAGACAAAAATTTAAAAGTCTCTGCTCTCAAAGAACTGATATTCTCTATGTGTATATATACTACTTGTGTATATGTATGTATGTATGTATATGTGTATATGTATATACACATATACATACATACTTAGAAGGAATAAAAAAAAGAAATACAAGGTAGTTTTGGGAGGGAGAACATTAGTAATTGGCATAGAAATGAGGCAGGAATGGTTCAAGAAAGACTTCATATAACAGGTCAGCCCTTCAACTGAGTCTTGAGTGGGTCAATCAATAAACATTCATTAAGTGACCACTATGTACCAGGCACTGTGCTAAGCTTTGGGGATACAAAAGAGGCCCTGCCCTCAAGAAGCTTACAATTAAATGGGAGAGACAACAGACAAACATATATGTACAATTAAGCTATATACAAGATAAATAGGAAATAATTAACAGAGGGAAGGCACTAGAATTAAGAGGTGTTTGTTGGGAAAGGCTTCTTTCCTGGAGATGAGATTCTAGTTAGGACTTAAAGGAAGCCTGGGGAGTCCATACTCAGAGATGAAGAGAGAAAGCATTCCAGGCATGAGGGGATAGATGACTTGGCCAAAGTCATCCAAAGACACTAGAGAAAGAGTGGCCTGTGAGAAGCAGTGAAAAGCAAAATTTGACTGGAACAGAGAGTGAGGGAAGGTAAGTATTGTATAATGAGGATGGAACAGTAGGTTGAGGGACCTAGTCATGAGGAACTTTAAAAGTCAACCAGGTACTTATATTTTATTCTAGAAGTAATTAGTATGGAGCCACTGGAATTCATCTAGCAAGGATGTGACTTGGTCATACCTGTACTTAGAGAAAATCACTTTTACAGCTCTGTGGAAGATAGGTTAGAGTGAGGAAACACTCAAGGAAGAGAGCCCAAGTCTATTGCAATAGTTCAGGAGAGAGGTGATGAGGGCCTGAACCAAGATGGTGTTGTATAGCGTAGAGAGAAGGGGATGGAGGAGACTAATATTATAGAAAGAGAAATGGCAAGATGTGGCAACTGATTGGAAATGTGGGTGAGAAAGAGTGAGGAATAAAAGATAATGCCAGGGGCAGCTAGGTGGAGCAGTGGATAGAGCACCAGCCCTGGAGTCAAGAGGACCTGAGTTCAAATCCAATCTTAGATGCATAACACTTACTAGCTGTGTGACTCTGGGCAAGTCACTTAACCCCAGTTGCCTCACTTAAAAAAAAAAAAAGATAATGCCAATGCCGTGCACCTGGGAGACTGAAAGAATGATGGTGCCTTAGCCAGAAACAGGCACATTCGGAATCAGGATGAGTTTGTGGGGAAAGATTGAGTTCTGTTCTGGATATTGTTGAAAATGAGCTATTTATGAGTTATCCAGCATGAAATGTCTAAAAGGAAGTTGCTGCTCAGGAGAGTGACTGGGACTGGACAGGTAAATAGATGTGTGAGCTCGTGAGGTCTCTAGTGACACATGGAGAAAGAGAATTGCTGAAGACCAGGAGCTAGAGCCTTGGAATACATCTTATTTAAATGGAAGAGGCAGGTAAGAAGAGACCTAGGAGAGAATACTGTCAAAAAGACACAGTGGAGAAGATCCAGGAGGAGAGGAGCAATCAGCAGTGTCAAATGCTACAGAGAGACCAGAAAGTAAGAGGACTGAGAAAAGACCTTCAGATTTCACAGTTAAGACAGTAACACTTGGGGCAGCTCGGGGGCGCAGTGGATAGAGCACTGGCCCTGAAGTCAAAAAGACCTGAGTTCAAATCCGGCCTCCGACCAAACACTTGACACTTACTAGCTGGGTGACCCTGGGCAAGTCACTTAACCCCAATTGCTTCAAAAAAAAAATTACTCTCTGGAGAGAGGAATTTCAGTCCAGCAATGAGTAAGAGAAGATGAAATAGAGGCAGTGGTTGTAGATAGCATATTCTAGGAGTTTGGCTGAGAAAAGAAGGAGAAATATAGAATGATAACTTGAGGGGATAAAAGGGTCTGGTGAGGATTTTTTTCAAGATGGGGAGACTCAAGCAAAAAGAAAAAAATTTGGATTTGCTAGTGAGCAAAAAACAAGTTGGCATATTGGCCATGGCCTGAAATGTATGTCTGATTGATTCTTCATTAGGCAGTAGGAAAGGAACCAGTAAATAGGAAGAGATTGAGGATTAAATGGGGAAACATTGAGGGGGCAGTCTTCTGGAGAAAATGAGATCGAGTTTACATGTAGAAACGTTGGCCTTGGCTAAGAAAAGGTCTGCCTCATTATCCGAGAACTGAGTGAAGGAGGAAAGTTTTGAGATCAGGAGAGAACAGAGCATTCATGACAAGTGGTCTCTATTTTCTCAGTAAAATATGAAACAAAGTCCTTAGCTGAGAGGAGCAGGGAAGTGTGAGAGGTGCGAGGAGAGAGGAAAAGAGTTGGAACAGCCTCTGCAAAGTGGGATACTTGATTCATTTTTTTTTTTTAAAGGAAATTGGGGTTAAGTGACTTACCCAGGGTCACACAGCTAGTTTGTCAAGTGTTTGGTCTGACATCAGATTTGAACTCAGGTCCTCCTAACTTCAGGGCTGGTGCTCTATCCACTGTGCCACCTAGCTGCCCCAGATACTTGATTCATTTAGAGGGAAAGGATTGCCTTGCTGCAGTGAGCTCCCAGTTGAGTCTAGATAATATAAATTCATAGTGTCAGCTCAGCGTGTGAGTAGCACCATAAAAGATGGGTGGCAGAAGTTATCGATGGTTGGGGTTTGGCAAGGCATGAGCAGTGATAGAGTTAAATTAGGTAGCCTCTGAGGTCCTGTCCAGCTCTAAATCGGTGATTGCAAAGTTGTAGAATTGTGGAATTGGGCCAAGTTGGCAAGGGAGGAAAGTGAAGTCAAAGCAAGGGTAATGGCCTGAGAAAGTAATAATACTAAAGGGTGGAGAGGGATAGGAAGTTATGATCATGATGAAAAACAGATTTAAGAAGGATACATCATAAGGAGAGATGGGATGATTGGAGGTGATGATTATAAAGAGAAGTGTCCAGAGTTTTTGGATGTAGAAGTTGAATACGTGCCAATGATGGCAAGATCTAGGATGTGACCGTGTCTGTGGGTGAGTGACGTGGAAAAGAAGAGTAGGTCATGGAACCTCAGGAGCTAAGGAACTGAAGGGTTGGGAAATCTGAGAGCATCAGCATGAGTGTTGAAATCTTCTAGCATAAGGGCAGGAGAGGAGGAAAAGTGGAAAATGATTGCATGACTTCACATGTCTAATGGGTATCATATTGCCTGCCTTCTTAATGGGTGAGGGAGGGGCCGGGAGCTGGGAGAGAATTTGGAATGCAAAAATAAAGAATGTAAAAAAATTAAATTAAATTAAATTTTTTAAAAGTGAAAAACAAACTTTTCTTTGGTTCTTTGTCTTTTTTTAAAAATAATTTTGTTGTTGTTCGGAACATGAGAAACGCTAATAGGAATGTTTCCATATACAAAGAACAGGAAAAGAGGATTGTATCTGAAACAGTGACTCTCTATTATATACAACTTACTTTAAAATATTTGTATGTGTGTGTTTAGATGTGACAGTTTGAAGGCTCTCCTACTTACATGAGTTTTCCTTCCTGCTGTCCTCTTCTGTGCATTTTTTTTTTAAAGCTTCAAATATCTTCTTTTTTTTTTTTTTCCTGGCATTACCGTTACTCCTTTTTGTTCTCTCTACATCCACTCCCCTCCAAAAGAACACACCCAAAACCCCTGTCCTTTGTGACAAGTAAGTGTAAAACAGATTTGGAATTGCTGGCTAGCAAAAGCAAATAGGCTTATTATTAGTCATGTCCTAAAGTATATATCTGATTTTGCATTCCTAGTCCATCACCACCTCTTTGTCAGAAGAAAGAGATGATTCATCACCAGACTTCTGGAGTCTTGTGTATTCTTACATTGATCAAAGTTAAGTCTTTTAAAGATGTTTTCCTTCACAGAGATGTAGTTTACTGCATACAATGTTGTCTTGGTTCTACTTACTTCACTTTGCATCAGTTCATAAGTTGTTCCATTTCTCATTTCTTATAAGGTAACAATAGTCTATTACATTAATATGCAAATACTTATTCCCTCGGTATCCTTTAAAAGTTTGCAAACCTATTAATATGCATTATCCCATTTGATCAAGTCTGGGAAGTACTCCCCCACATTACAGATGAGGAAACTGAGACTGAGAAAGGTTAAGTGCCTTGCCCAGGAATGCACAGATGTTAAGTAACTGAAGCAATATTTGAACTGAAGTCTTCAGAATTCCCAAGCCAACTCTCTAACCATTGTACTGTCCAGCTGCCTGTACCTGACATTTTGGGTATAGTTTCAAATTGCTTTCCAGGATGGTTTGACTAATTCAGAGCTCCAACAATGGTACATACTTATTCCTGTACTCCAACAATTCTTTATCCTCTTTGTCATTTTTGCCAATCTGATGTGTGTAATGGGAAACTTCAGAATTATTTTAACTTGCATTTCCTCTTATTAATAGAGATTTGGAATGTTTTTCTATATAAATCAGATCCTTTATTTGTTTATCTACTGAGGAATGGCTATTGTTCTCATGTATTTGAATAAATTCCCTATATAGTTTTGATATCAGACCTTTATTAATGAAGTTCACTGCAAAAAAAATTTTACCCCCATTTTACTGTTTCCCTTCTATCTGCATTGGGCAGAAATTTGGACAAAATTTTTTCAATTTTATGTAATCAAAATTATCTATTCTGTCTTCTATGATTCTCTCTTTTTCTTGTTTAGTTGGGAACTCCTCGCCTACCCATAGCTGTGACAGGGGAAGTTTGGGCCTGTTCCTGATATTTATTATATAACATTTTGTATATAGGTCATATATCCATTTGAAGTTTATTACAGTATATATTGTGAGTTATTGGTTTAAACCTAATTTCTGGCCAAAATGTGTTCCAGTTTTCTGAATGGTTTTTCCAAATGTTGAGTCCTTACTGCAGTAGTTGGGAATCCTTGGGTTTATCAAACACAATGCTACTATGTCTTTTTGCTTTTGAATCTTTTTTTTTCTTTTCACATTAGTCACGTTGTAAGGAAGAATTAGAACCAATAAAAGGAACCACAAGAAAGAGGAAACAAAACAAAACAGAAGAAAAAAAGAGCAAACAGTGTGCTTCGATCTGCATTCAAACTCCATAGTTCTTTCTCTTTCTAGTGGATAGCATTTTCCATTGTGAATGTTTTGGAGTTGTCTTAGATCTTTGCATTGCTGGGAAGAGCTAAGTCTATCAAAGTCAGTTATCCACAATGTGGCTGTTACTGTGCACAACATTCTCTTGGTTCTGCTACCTTTACTTAGCATCAGTCCATACAAGTCTTTCCATGTGTTTTTTGAAGTCTGCCTGCTCATCATTTCTTATAGCACAATAGTATTCCACTACATTCATATACCACAACTTGTTCAGCCATTCCCCAATTGATGGGCATCCCCTCAATTTCCAATTCTTTGCCACCACAGAAAGAGCTGCTATAAATATTTTTGTGCATGTGGGTCCTCTTCCCATTTTTATGATCTCTTTGGGATATAGCCCTAGAAGTGCTATTGCTGGGTCAAAGGGTATGCACATTTTTATAGCCCTTTGGGCATAGTTCCAAATTGCTCTTCAAAATGGTTGGATCATTTCACAACTACACCAATAATATAGTAGCATTTCAGTTTTCCCACATCTTCTCCAACATTTATCATTTTCCTGTTTTGTCATGTTGGCCAATCTGATAGATGTGATGTGGTACCTCAGAGTTGTTTTGATTTGCATTTCTCTGATCAATAGTGATTTAGAGCATTTTTTCATATGATTATAGATGGCTTTAATTTCTTCCTCTGAGAACTACCTGTTCATATCCTTTGACCATTTATCAATTGGGGAATGACTTGTATTCTTATAAATTTGACTTGATTATATATTTTAGAAATGAGGCCCTTATCAGAGACACTGGTTGTAAACATTCTTTCCCAGTTTTCTGCTTCCCTCCTAATCTTGGTTTCATTGGCTTTGTTTGTGCAAAAACTTTTCAATTTAATATAATCAAAATTATCCATTTTGCATTTCATAATGTTCTCTATCTCCTGTTTGGTTATGAATTCTTCTGTTCTCCATAAATCTGACAGGTAAACAATTCCTTGCTCTCCCAGTTTGCTTATAGTGTCAGCCTTTATATCTAAATCATGAACCCATTTTGACTTTATTTGGGTAGATGGTATGAGATTTTGCTCTATGCCTAGTTTCTGCCATACTCTTTTCCAGTTTTCCCAGCACTTTTTGTCAAATAGTGAGTTCTTATTCCCGAAGCTGGGGTCTTTGGGTTTATCAAATAGTAGATTACTGTAGTCATTGACTACTGTGTCTTGCATACCTAACCTATTCCACTGATCCACCACTCTATTTCTTAGCCTGCACCAAGTAGTTTTAATGATTGCTGCTTTATAATACAATTTAAGATCCGGAATGGCTAGACCACCTTCCCCTGCATTTCTTTTCACTTTTGAATTTTATATGCCTAATCTGTTCCACTTATTGGCTTATCTTTTTATTTAACCTTTTTTCTTTTTTTTTTTTTGTGTGGAGGCAATCAGGGTTAAGTGACTTGCCCAGGCTCACACAGTTAGTGTCTGAAGTCAAGTTTGAACTTAGGTCCTCCTGACCCCAGGGCCTGTTCTGTACCCACTGTGCCACCTAGCTGCACACACACCCACTGTACTCCCAATATTTTTTTCAAAATTACTGCTTTGTCTCCTTTTCCTTTGTTTTTTTTTTTTGTTCTATTGCTTCATTCTTGTGGTCCCTCCCATTAGTTCTAGTTGTTCTTTACATCATACTTCACATGAATATATATGTAGATCCTATGTCAGATTGTACACTGTCTGATGGGGAAGGGGAGGGAAGAAAGTGGGAGGGGGAGAAAATTTAAAACTCAAAATCTTATGGAAGTGAATGTTGAAAACTAAAAATAAATTAATTATCCAAAAAGAAAAAAATTACTGCTTTGAAACATAATTTGGGATTTGTAAATGCTTTACCCCCTTTCTTCCCACTTTTTTAATTGAATCCTTTATTCTTTCAGACAAATTTTGTTATTATTTTCCCTTCTTCTATGAAATAAAGCTTTGGTAGTTGGTATGGTACAGAATAAATACATTTAGGTAGTAGTGTCGTTCTTATGTTGGTACAGCCCAATCATGAGCAATTTCACTGCCTTTGTTTTGTAAAGATTGTTTTGTGGTTGTAGTCTTGTATTTCCTGTGTCTCTATAGTTATTTTGAATGAATTCCTCTTTCTGACTCTTCTTTTTTTTTTTTTTTAATGAGGCAATCAGGGTTAAGTGACTTAAGTGACTTGCCCAAGGTCACACAGCTAGTAAGTGTTAAGTGTCTGAGGCTGGATTTAAACTCAGGTCCTCCTTACTCCAATTTCTGACTCTTCTTGCTGGGTTTTGATTATATACAGAAATGCTTGTGAATTATGTGGTTTATTTTATGGTCTGCTACTTTGCTGAGGTTATTAATTGCTAAATTAATTTTTAATTATCTTTCTGGGATTCTCTAAGTAAACTATCATGTCATCTATAAAAAGTGATAATTGTTTCCTCTTTGCTTATGCTTCCCCAAATTTATTTTCCTTGTCTTATTGATGTAGTCAGCATTTATAGAACTATATGATTAGATTGCAAGTAAGTATTGATATTGATATCAAACAATAGTGGTGATAATGACTAGACCCACAGAAGGCATTTGGACATGATGAGGTCTTGAGGTTTTGTTGAGGTTTAGGGGTGTAGGGGTGCTGGGACCCCAAAATCACAACACGTGGATCCTGCCCGAAAGAATTCGACCTAAGCCTTCTTTCAGCCAAAGACAAAGTTTATTAGAACATCCGTCATATCGGGCAGACTCTTAAGGAATCTGAGCACCGGTGAGCTATTTAAGCTAGATTATAAGCATTTGAGCAGTTTAATGGAGACAAGATGGACCTTATAGGCAGAACAATAGGAGGGATCTAGGAGTGGTCATTTAGTCTGCAGGGACTGTGAGGTAATAGAATGCCAGGGACTTAGACCACGTGGCCAAGGGAGAATGGAGCCCAGCTAGGATTAAGGGTTGGAAGTGTCAGGAGGCCATAAAGAGGTAAGACAATGGAGGGCTAGGCTAGGTTAAAGGTAACAGAGAACTGGGAGATTGGGCTAAACCACAGTGAAAGGCCAGTTGATGGGATTGTAGCCTCAGGTGAATGCCAGAGATTTGGCCATGTGGGGAAAGCCCAGGGTTTTTCCTTTCTGGGGTACAGATCCCAACCCCATCAGTTTAGGTGTTCTGGGAACCCCAAAATCACGACATGCAGGTCCTGCCAGGATGAATTCGACCCAAGCCTTCTTTCATCCAGAGACAAGGTTTATTAAAGATCCGCCTTATTAGCCAGACTCTTGAAGAATCTGAGCACCTGTGAGCTATTGGCTAGATTGTAAAAATCTGAGCTTTTGGCTGGACCTTATATACAGAAGGACTGTGGGAGAGATCCAGTAGTGGCCAAGTAGTGTGGGGTGACTAGAAGAGGGGTCTAAGGAGGATCTGGATGGGAGTGGACAGTAAACGGGGATGAACAAAAAGCCAGGGACCGGGACCACGGGGCCAAGGGAGAATGGAGTCTAGATAGGATTAAGGGTGGGAAGTGGCCAGGGGCAATGAGGAGATAACAAAACAGAATTGGGAGATTGGGTGTAGCTACAATGAAAGGCCAGTTGATAGCCTCAGGGGAATGCCAGAGATTTGGCCAGGTGGCAAAGTCCAGGGTTTTTCCTTTCAGGGGGTCAGATCTCATCCCCATCAGACACATTTGGGATGGGGAAGAAAGTTTTCAAGCTATGTAGGGAATTGATTCAAATATATAAAAACAAGAACTATTGCCTAACAGATAAATAAATAATCAAAAGATATAAACTCGTAATTCTCAAGGGAAAAAATGCAAACTATAAACAACCATATGGAAAAGTGCTCCAAATCACCAACTAAGAGAAATGCAGATTAAAATAACTCTGAGGTTCTATTTCACATATGTCAAACTGACAAATATGTCAAAAATGGAAAATGACATTTGTTGGAGTAGTTAAGAGAGAACAGGTACACTAATACATATCCCCTGCAGCATTCTCATTCTGGAATATATCTCTAACACGTTGGCCCCCCTATCTCAATGGTGAGTGCTTCCATTTTGCGACTTGGTGAAGGGCCCAGGCTAGCCAACCTTCAATCCCCTCATGGCTCTGCTTCTGAATTTCTGGGCTTTGCCACCATGCCTTAGCTGCCCTCTCACCCCAGAACTTCCCTTAGTGTCTGGGCCTTTTTGCCCTGGAACATTCATTAGTTGCTGCAGCCTTTTCACCCTGAAATATCCTTCCACCATGATGGCCTTCTCTCTGGTGAGTTCCTCTCACAGCCTCCATTTTGGGGGAAAGCCCAGGCCAGCCATTCTTATGACTTTCAGGATTTCACTCTCAGTGCAGGTATCTTCAGCTCCCTTTTTTTGGTGTGTGTGTGTTGTCTCTCTCCGTTAAAATGTAAACTCCCTGAGCACAGGGATTACCATTCTGCTTGTATTTGTATTCCTAGCATTTAGCAGTGCCTGGCATATATAAATCACCTTATACGTGATTTTTACCTAACCTTGCCTTACCTGATAGAACCATTCTGGAAAGTAAGTTGGAGCTGTGGAAGTATATTAAATACCTCTTTTTCAGTTTCTCTAGAAAATATTAAGAATTTTTTTTTCCAGAATAAAACTCTTACTAGATTTTTCCTTTTAGGAAAGTGAATAGAATAAAGGCCAGGTCAAGTAATGGATCAAAGATAGAAACTAAAGTTAACTCTTATCTAGATAAAATCATTGCTTCACCACCCCCTTGAAGTGATTAGTGACTCACCTAGGGTAAGTATCTTCTTTTGCATTCAGGGTTAAGATAATGATCTTGCAAAGTTATTTAGAGTAGTCAGAGGAGACTTTGGATAGTGGTTTGGATATAGAATAATGTTTTTTTAAAAAGCGTCTTGGCAGATGTGCTTAAAACCGAGTACCATATTAATATTTTTTCTAAAATGGAACCATGCCCCCAAATTCACTACAAATTCATTGTATTATGCATATCCTTTAACCCAGTTATTAACTTGTTATTGTTCAGATATGTCTGACTCTTCATGACCCCATGGACCATAGCACCCCAATACTGTCCATTTATTGGCAAAGATACTGGAGTGGTTTGCGATTTCCTTCTCCAGTGAATTAAGGCAGAGGTTAAATAACTTGCCCACAGAACTGCATTTGAACTCGGGTCTTCCCGACTTCAAGCCCAGTACTCTATCCACAGAGCCATCTAGATACTACTACTAGGCTTATTCCCCAAAGAGATAAAAAAAAAAAAGAACTCATGTAAATTTATAATAACAATTTTTATTGTAACAAAAAGGAAAAAAATGAAAACAAAGGAGGTACTCATCAAAATGGACAAATTATAACATTAATGTAATGGAATGTATTGCTTTTTAAGAAATTATAAGAGATAGATTCAGAGAAGCCCAGATGACTGTATGACTTTATGCACAGTAAAATAAACAGAACAAGATAGTTTATACAATAACTACAAAACTGCAAAGGAAATCAAACCGTGAAAGACTAAGCATTCTGATCAAGGTTATGACAAATCATGATTCCAAAAGACTGATGAATCATATTTTCCACCTCTTGATTAAGAGCTAATGGACTAGACATGCAGAATGAGACACACTTTCTGACCTGACCAATGTATGGGTCTAAGAGGGTTTTTGTGTGGTTTGGTGGTGTTTATACTGAGGAGGGGAGAATGAAAATAGTAACAGGCTGGAAAGAACATTAATGAAACATAAAATATGTAGAAAAAAGTAGAAAGAAATTCAGAGAGACACAAACAGGAGAGTATTGTAAATACAATGTATGTGAAACAATTCCATGCCATAAGTGATTGAAATTCACAGTTTTATATGCAATTCTTTTATTCTGTTCTTTGTATATGGAAAATATCAGGTTTGTTGATGTCTGCCAAATTCATAATAATAATTACATAAATATTTATTTACATAATTTAGTTATTTAATATATTTTATTATATAAATAAAGCATGGTTTACGGAAATAGGTTGCAATAATAATGCACTAAAGCCTGGGTTGAATTTTTTCTTTTCTTCCCACTTCTTTTTTCCAGCTGGTCTGAGAGGAGTACGACTTTCATGCTGGGTGGGAATTCCCCCAGCACCATGTTCTGGGGAAGTAGAAAAAGAAAGAACTTGTGGGCTGGACTCCACTTGCCCTCCCCACCGAGTGCTTACTAGTCAGTGCTCTGTTCCGCTTAGTTACAATCTCATTCCTGGGTGTATAGCTGCTTTCACCTCCTCTGATCGTGTCCAACCTCTTCCCAATCTGGTTAGCATCTCACCCAAGCTTCCAGTATTTTTTTCCCTTGTTTGTATTACACAGGCATGACAGGACATTCATGGAAGATGGTACTGCTGTTCCTTCCTCCTTCTCCAGTTCTACAGGTACTCCCCCTAAATCCTAGTTAGAAATGCCTTCGGGATAATGAAGCCAGCAACATCCTGATTCTGGTTAATGTGACCCAGCACCCACTGCAGCTTATCAAGCTTCTATGCCCTTTAGTTTTCCAAAGTCTCTAAGACCGAGAAGAAGGGTGATGGGATTTACACATTATTGTCCCCAGGTTTCACAGATGAGAAAATGGAATTTGAGAGTTAAAGTGATTTACCTATGATTACTGCTAATGTCTGGGGTTAGTATTTGAACCTAGGGGTCGAGACTTATTACAGCACTTTGTCCTCTACTATTGCACTGTCTCATTAATATTTCAAGAAAGAAAATTGAAGACTTTAGGAAGAAGAACACAAGGAAAGTAAAAACTCAAAAGAGGGCCTTGACTTTCCAAATTCATACAGGACACACCATTATCTTCCTCTAGAACAAGGATTCTAAACCTGGGACGCATAAGCTAGCTTTTTTTTGATACTTTGATAACTGGATTTTAATATGATTGGTTTCCTTTATAATCCTATGCATTTTATTTTACCCGTTGAAAAACATTACTCCGAAAAGGGGTCTGCAACAGTCTATTGACCGTTGGAGGGGTGGGGGTGGGGTCCATGACACATAAAAAAAGTTAAGGAACTTTGCTCTGGAGTGAAATAAATACTCACCTCATCCCCAAACCTCTTACAAAAGGGCTCTTGGCTCTTTTCCAGTCTTTTTCAAGGACGATCAGCTTATCGCCCAGTTTTTCCAGTCCCAGTGGCTTCATTTCTCCCCTAAATACATGGAAAGGCAGAAAGACTAAATTCTACAGATTAGGAGAGGAGATTATTGCCCAGAGGCAGACCAGCTGGTAGACTGGGCTAGCTGCCTACGTGATCAACACAACACACCTGTACTTGCTGGGGCTGGTCTACACCAAAGACAGGAACTAAGGCTGGATTTGTACCCTAAGGAGAAAAAAAAGAGTTGAGATAGTATTGGAATTGTAATTCGGGAATGCTTGGCTGGGAATCCAATAGTTTCCGTGCATTTCTGATTCACAATCCTGACTTCTCCCTCCCCCGCTGCCATTCCTAATCCACCTTTCCCCTTTTCTCAGCTGCTTCATATTGGGATTAAGCCTAGATAAACCAAAGTGCACAGTGACCCCAGTTTTGGAGAATTACCTCAGGCCCCATGAAGTTAAGGGCCTCCTTTCCCTTCTCCATCCTTTCCTCAGCTAGTTCATTTCTGGGACAGGACTTGAATCTCACCCATCTCACCCTAAGGCTTGCTTTTAATATGTTTTCATGCTTGGAGTATGGGGACATGGAAGCTGAGTAGATTAAAGAAAATAAGTCAGTTCTGCTCCTCACCAGCTCCTTTGGAAGGTCACGGGATTAGAGAAGAATGAACCAAACAGTAAAAAGAAATGGACTTTGAACTGTAAACTCTTTGACAATAGAACTGTGTCTTCTTTTATCTTTGTTTTTTTTTAATTAATTAATTAATTTTAGTTTTCAACATTCACTTCCATAAGCTTTTGAGTTTTAAATTTTCGCCCCCTCCTACCTCCCCAAGATAGTGTGCAATCTGATACAGACTGTACATATACATTCCTATTAAACATATTTTCACATTAGTCATGTTGTAAAGAAGAATTAGAACCAATAGGAGGAACCAGGAGAAAGAAGAAATAAAACAAAATAGAAGAAAAAAAGAGAGCAAATAGTATGCTTCAACCTGCATTCAGACTCCACAGTTGTTTCTCTGGATATGGACAGCTTTTTCCCTCATGAGACTTTTGGAGATGTCTTAGATCCTTGCATTGCTGAGAAGAGCTAAGTCTATCAACATTAGTCATCACACAACGTGGCTATTACTGTGTACAATGTTCTCCTAGCTCTGCTCACTTCACTCAGCATCAATCCATACAAGTCTTTCCAGGTTTTTCTGGAGTCCAATTGCTCATCCTTCTTTCATCTTTGTATCTGAAACACACTATCTTCTACATAGAAGGTACTTGGGAAATGGGTTCAACCGAATTATTTGCTATGTTTATCTATACAACCAGCACTGAGAAATATCCAAGCAATAGTACCTGCAAAGTCTTGATTGTTGGAGCTTTACTTCTAACTCCTTGTATTAATTTCCCCTTTTGGGGGGGGGGGGGGGGGGGAAAGGGAAGACAATTGGGGTTAAGTAATTTGCCCAGGGTCACACAACTAGTAAGTGTCTGAGGCCGGGATTTGAATCCAGGTCCTTTTGACTCTAGGGCCTGTGCTCTATCCACTGTACCATCTAGCTGCCCCTTGTATTGATTTCTTTATTATTTACCTAAGGAGAGACAGAAAGGCTCAAGACCTGGGTTTAAGTGCCATCTCTGACACCACACTGTAACCTAAGTCAGTCCTTTAACTTCTCATGGCCCCAGGCAATTTGTTTAAGAAAAAAATTCCCAAGTATCTACTGGCCTGCCTCCTCTGGATAGAGGGAGTTTCCTCAGCCAGAACTCCCTTTGTCAATGAAATCATAGTTTCAGGCCTAAAAAAGGATTTATCTAATGAAGCCCTATGTTAGGACTACTGACCATTGTTAAATGTTATGCCTTTCATGAGTTGCCTTAACAGGCAAGACCACTGCACCCGTTAGTCAGTCAGTCAGTCAATAAATATTTTTTCAGTACTTCCTGTGTGCCAGGTGCCATGCCAATCTCTGGGATTACAATAAGAGGTAAAAGACAGCCCCTGTTCACAAGGGTCCCACGATGAAATGAGGGAGACAATAAATTAATATGTACAGTCAAGAGATGTACAGGATAAACAAGAGATAATTAACTAATTAATTCCATTAATTTAATGGCATTAAGAGGGGTTGAAGCCTGGGAGATCAGTGGTTGAATTGTAGGAGGGAGCACATTCCAGGCATGAGAGGACAACCAGAGAAAACACCCAGAGCTGAGAGATGAAGTGTCTTACTTGTAGAATAGCCAGGAAGCCAGTGTCACTGGATTGGAGAGTTTGTGTTGGGGAGTAAAGTGTAAGAAGATTGGAAAGGTAGGAGGGGACTAGGTTATGAAGGGCTTTGACTGCCAAACAGAGGATTTTTTATTTGTTCCTGGAAGCAATAAGGAGCCACTGGAGTTTATTGAGTAGACGTGGTTGAACTTGCATTTTTGAAAAATCGATTTAGTGGCTGGATGGAGGATGGACTGGAGCGAAGAGAGACCTGAGGCTGGCAGAGCTACCAGCAGGTTATTGCAATAGTCCAGGCATGAGGTGATGAAGGCCTGTATCAGAATGGTGTCAGTGTCAGAGGAGAGAAGGGGGCATAGTTGAGAGATGCTGAGAAGGTGAAATAGCTTGGATATGAGGGGTGAGAGATAGTGAGGAGTCCAAGGAGACTTCTAGGTGGTGAGCCTGAGGCATGGGAAGGATGATGTTGCCATGGTAGTAATAGGGAAAGTGAGGGGCAGGGGGTGGGGGAGGGTTTAGGGGCAAAGAGATTGAGTTTAGTTTTGGACACATTGAGTTTAAGATGTCTGTTGAACATCCAATTTGAGATGTCAGAAAGGCAATCATAAAAGGGAGACTAGAGGTCTGCAGAGAGGTTTATTAATAGTCAGGTAGAAATGGTAATTAAATCCATGAATGCCAATGAGATCAACCGTGAAATGTAGGGAGAAAAGGGCCAAAGACAGAACCCTGGGGGATACTTATGGTTAGAGGGCAGGACCTGGATGAAGATCCAGCAAAGGAGATTGAGAAGGAGTGATCAGATAGGCAGGAGGAGAACCAGGAGAGAACAGTGTCATGAAAACCTAGAGAGAAGAGAGCCTCAAGGAGATGATGGTGATCAGCAGGCTGTAGAGAGGTCAAGGAGATTAAGGACTGAGAAAAGGCTTTGGCAACTAAGAGATTTTTGGAAACCATTTCCAGTTCCTATAGGTCCCAAGAAAAACTTTCCCCAGGCCTATTAACTAGCCTCTTCAGACTTGGATAATAATTCAGCAATTCAATTCAACAGACGTGTATTCAGTCATTCAATAAACATTTATTAAGCACCTAGTGACTGGCACTGTGTTAAGCATTGGGGATACAAAGAAAGGCAAAAGACAGTACTTGCCTTCAAGGAGCTTACCATTTAATGGGGGAAGACAGCACCATAAAAAGAATCTGAGAAGAGGAGAAGAGGAGAAGAGTGAGTAGCCAGTCTGAGGACACGATGAGGTCCAGCGGTAAGACACTCCATCTCTCAGCTCTGGGTGTTTTCTCTGGTTGTCCCCCCATGCCTGGAATGTGTTCCCCCTTCCAATCCAACTGCTGACCTCCAAGTTTTCCCTAAAGTCCCAGCAAAAATCCCACCTTCTCCAGGAAGCCTTCCCCAACCCCTCTTAATTCTACCACCTTCTCTTTGTTAATTATTTCCTATTCATCCACTATATAACTTATTTTGTATATATTTGTTTCCTTATTGTCTGCCCCGTTAGATTGTAAACTTGAGGGCAGGGACTGTCTTTGCCTCTTTTTTGTAACCCCATACTTTAGCACGGTACTTGTCACTTAGTAGGCACTTAATAAATGTTTATTTATTGATTGATGTGATCTTGCAGGATGAGTTTCTGGAGACATGATGAAGACTGGGAAATGATGAAAGGGTCCCTACTACAGTGCCTACTACATATGCAAGACAGGCAAAAGAGATACAAACATTTTTTTTTTAATTAATAAAAGACAATCTTAGCTGTCAAGGAATTTACAATTAAAAGTCTATTTCTTTAGCTTATTGGTTCATTCCTATTTAGTCCTCCCACTTTCAAAGGAAGCTGCTAAGTAACAAAATAGACACTGATTTATATTCAATTTGCTTTAATCTACTCAATTCATGCTACATCCCTCCAAGATATTAACAGGTCAGAGGGAAAAAGCAATAGAAACAAAAGAGACAGTATCAGAAATAAGTGATAGATTTGGTCTCTTCCCCACTTCCTTTCAAAAATATTCTTCCTTATTTGGAACCCAAAGTTTTAAAAACAAATGTTAAAAAAAAAATTGTTTTCACATGCAACTGGGAAATAAGATATACAGGAAATGGGGTATAGAAATCTATCCTGCCCTACAGGCAAATTGAAGGGGAAGGGGATAAGAGAAGGGAGGGAGAGATAGAAAGGAGAGCAGGGGTATTCAGAATGCATGCCATCTTGGGGTAGGGGAAGGGATGAGATGGGGAGAAAATGTGGAACTCAAAACCTTATGGAAGTAAATGTTGAAAACTAAAAATAAATTAATTAATTTAAAAAAAAAAAGAAAATGAAAAAAAATTCTTCCTTAGATTCCAGAATTGAACTACAAGATTCAATATCTAACCTATGTTTTCCAAGGTCACTAGGCCTTGGTGAACATACAAGTTTGAGGGAGGAGTAGCTATTGTCCTCTTCCCACCAGCTATGCTCTCACACAGACCTGGGTTCATTCCCTGAGAGCCTGAGCTTTAAGGAAAGGGGACAATGGTATGCTAATGCACATAGAACATACATGGTTCATAATTTTAAATTTCATCTGTAATATCAACATTTTTTCCATAACTTTTCCAAGTCTAGAGTCTAGACTAGGGGTCAGCAAACTACAGCCTATAGGCCCAATCCAATCCGATGCCTGTTTTGACACAGCCTGAGCTAAGACTGGCCAGATCTTAGCTTGAGGACTTACAAAAACAGGACAGGTGAGATTTGACACATAGGGCTGTGGCTTGCTGGCCTCTGGTCTAGATAACCAACAAGATAAATTAAGCCCTGATTTGTAGTGTTTCTGATATCTGAAGTATAAATGCTCAGGTTTAAAACTGAACAGTTGGCTCTTACAAGAAGGTTTGAGCTGGCTCCAGCACACTCCTAAAAGGAGACGATCTGAATGTTTTTCTTAAATTCTCTGCCTCATTTTGTCCCCATTCACATAGACCTCTGAGGGGAAATATCTTACACAAAATATATATTTGGATTATATCTAGGGTTTCCTCAAAAGGAATTAACAGGGTCTCTTCTAGAAAGTCACTCAATGTATAAAGTAGATCAGGTATAGGGCAGTTATTTATTTCCTTCATTATAAAAGAAATACTAAAAGATACACATTAACAAATACATAAAACAATGCAGTAACCCAATGACAAGTACACTCCCAGAGGGGTAATACTTAAAACAGGAAATGCTTTGAGGGATGGCTAACTGGGTATTTCATATTTATTTCAGAAATGTATTGTCTGAGCAATTCACGATAGATCCACATTTTCGTTACCTTATCAGTGCTCTTCTCTGAGGAACTTTGTAGTAGCAGGAAGCACCCTCCTGCTGGCAATCAACACCCAGGAACTTCTGACCTTTTAAATTTACAAGATAGTCCATTAAAAATGTCAAAATATTCTTCTCAGAATTGTTGGGGAGGGACTAATGCATGAGAATCCAGAACTGGATCTCAAGTCCATAGCTGTCTCTTCTTTGAGTTTCTTTCCTTAAACAAAGGATACTGAACAACCAGGCAGCAAGGTGGCCCAGTGGATAGAACCCAGGACCTAGAGTCCTGAAGAGTTGAGTTCAAATCCGGCCTCAGACACATGACACTTACTAGCTCTGTGACCCTGATTGCCTTGTCAAAAAGCAAAAAAAAAAAAAGGATTGTTGGGGAGAAGGAAAAAGGGAGTAAGCTTTTATACAATGCCTACTATGTGCCAGGTACTTTATTTGATCCTCACAACAATTCTATTAGGACAGTGCTATTATTATCCCCATTTTATAGTTGAGGAGCCTGAGGCAAACAGGAGGTAAGTGACTTTCCTAGGGTCACACATCTAATAAGCATCTGAGGCCAGATTTGAACTCAACTCTTTCTGACTCTAGGCCCTGGGCTCTATCCACTGGGCCACCTTGCTGCCTTGTTGTTCAGTATCCTTTGTTTAAGGAAAGAAACTCAAAGAAGAGGCAGCTATGGACTTGAGATCCAGTTCCAGATTCTCATGCATCAGCTGCCATGGTCAAGCAGTTGCCATTGGTACTGGGGTTGGACAGAAGAGGACTATACCCCTCCCCTCTCTATGGAAGTTCCAGCGACCCAGCCAAAAGAGCCTAGACACATTGTCAGATAGGAAGAGAAAAGCCAATAATGGAGTCTGTCTTTCTTTTAAAAGACCACTAAGTGTGTGGTTCTTTTTGACTTGGTGACCAATCTTCTCTGGCACAGCCAGAACCCCTCGGACACATGGACCAAAGGATCAACCCAGGTTGGTTGTATAATCCCAAAGTCTAAGTCCTTCAGCATCAAGCCAGAGTGTACAGGGCCCACCAGATGTGCTCAGCCTCATCCTCTGATACAGATATCTAGTCTCCATTTGCTAGCCTGAATTTAGAGCTATAGAACCTGGGTTCAAATCCCAGCTCTGCCAATTAGTTCTCTACTTGGGCAAGTACCTTAACCAATCTAGGTTAACCTTAGTGCCCCCTTTATGACTCCTCCCTACCTTCCCTCCTGGGTATATGTTAAATATCATGTGAGGGCATCACTTCAGCTGGTGAAGATGAGGGAAAATTTCCTAGAGGAGACATTTGAGCTGACCATTCCAGCTCTGGTATTTTTTTTTTTTTTCACTTAATAGTATTTTATTTTTTTTTTCAATTACATGTAAAGATAGTTTTCAACATTCATTTTTGTAAGATATTGAGTTCCAAATTTTTCTCCCTCCCAAGACAGCAAGCAATCTGATAACATGTACAATCATGTTAAACATATTTCACATGTTGTGAAAGAAGAATCAGGAAAAAAGGGAAAAACCACAAGAAAGAAAAAAAAGTGAAAACAGTATGCTTCAATCTGCATTCAGACTCCATAGTTCTTTCTCTGGATGTGGACAGCATTTTCCATCTTTTGGAATTGTCTTAGATCATTGTATTGCTGAAAAGAGTGAAGTCAGTCACAGCTGATCATTGCCCTGTGTTGCTGTTACCATGTACAATGTTCTTCTGGTTCTGCTCATTTCACACAATTCTTTCCAATCTATGCAATTTCTTTTCTGCCTGTTCACCATTTGTTATGGAACAATAGTATTCCATTACATTCATATACCACAGCTTGTTCAGCCATTCCCCAACTGATGGGCATTCCCTCCATTTCCAATTGTTTGCCACCACAAAAAGCTGCTATAAATATTTTTGTACATGTAGGTCCTTTTTCCTTTTTTATAAGTTCTTTGGGATACAGATCTAGTAGTGGTATTGATGGATCAAAGGGTATGCACAGCTTTATAACCCTTGGGCATCCTGCTCTGGTATTTAATAGCTATGTGACCTTGAACAAATCACAGCCTCTCTGGACCTCAGTTTCCTCATCTGTAAAATGAGGGGACTTCACTAGATGATCTCTAGGGTCCCTTCCAGCTCTAAATCTATGGTCCGAGGAACCTCTCTATAGTCAGGGGAATTACTGCAGACGGTACAGACACAGCAAGAATTCTGACCTTTATTTGGCTCCAATCAAATATACAGAATGACTCACTGTGCTCATAAGCAAACATACTTTCTGTTGATCGAGTCAGCAATGGCTCCCACACATGTATTATAACTTTTCAAAAGAGAGGCAGTGTTTTGGAGCAGACAGGAGCCAGCCTTATAGTCGGGAAGGCATGGATTCAAGTCCTCCCTTCTACAGCTTACCACGGTGCCAAGCACCTAGTAGGCACTTTATAAATGCTTACTGACTGATTGACGATCACAAACTATATAACCAATCATAGGCAAGTTATATAGCCTCTAATGCCGAAGATAACTTTCTAAAATGTAGTTTCAGAGGATTTGGCAATCTGCATATTGGAGGGAGTTCCAGTCTTCCCCCAGGGGAATAAAATCACAGATCTGAACAACCTCCCACCACCACCCACATTTTTATTTTTCAAACACATGCAGATGCAGTCACAAGAATTATGATTAACTAGTAAAACACAAATTTAGATTTAGAAGCTTTTTTATCTCATATTTTCTCAATGATTAATTATTAATTTGTAATTAATGATTAATAATAGTAATACTACTATTATGGAGCCAGGGACATGGCAATTTTTGAGTACTTGCACATAAAATGTTTAGTAATGGCTACTCTAGACCTCAACTATATTGAAGCATTTTTGGTTGCTGATTTTCTTCATTATTATGGTCTTCATCATCTTTTAAAATTGCAGGTGCTAATTGGATTCTAGGTCGATTTCTCTCCTTGTCTCACTATACTTTCCTGTATGTTTCCTCATCTGAGAAATATATTTGCATATTTATTGCATTATGATATATAAGCCCATACATAAACGCACACGCACACACGCACATATATATATATAAACAAATATATGTATGTGTATAGATACATATATATGCAGAATTTCTACATCACTTTAAGGTTTATAAAGCACTTTACTACTACTAACAGCTAACATTTATATAGCACTTAACTATATGCAAGCACTGTGATAAACACTTTACAACTATTATCTCATTTGATCCTCACAACAACCCTGGGAGGTATGTGCTGTTATTATCTCATTTTACAAGTGAGGAAACTGAAACAGACAGAGGTTAAGTGACTTGCCCAGGGTTACCCAGCTAGTAAGTGTCTGAAGCTAGATTTGAACTCAGGAAGGTAAGTTTTCCTGACTCCAGGCCTGGTACTCTATCCACTGTGCCATCTAGCTGCCCATATATTATTTCATATATTTTTAAATTTATTATATATTATATTTTTCATATATTATTTCATTATTATTCTCTTTCATTTATATGTAATTCTCTAACATTAATATTCTTTTTCAAATACTCTCTGTTCCAGACAAACTGGCTTACTGCTTCCTGGAATAACAAGAACTACTACTACTACTACTACTACTACTACTACTACTACTACTACTAC